>NC_084549.2:26862500-26930000 GCF_033978685.3 Nerophis lumbriciformis
TTCTGCACGGTAGTTGGATACATATTCCACCTTTACTGCCGTCACGCTGTTTGAAGCCAATCCAGAACAATCGTCTACAAAGTTTTAAAAAGCAGAAAGCTTTTTGCCTGCACCATTTGACATACCAAAAAACTTTTATACCAATGGTCAAAAGTTTATATACACTTGTAAAGAACATAATGTCATGGCTGTCTTGAGTTTCCAATAATTTCTACAACTCTTATTTTTTTGTGATAGAGTGAATGGAACAGATACTTGTTTGTCACAAAAAACATTCATGAAGTTTGGTTCTTTTATGAATTTATTATGGGTTTACTGAAAATGTGACCAAATCTGCTGGGTCAAAAATATACATACAGCAACATACATTATCAATTTTGGTGATGTAGAAAAGTTACAATCAAATCAAATTATCTTCATGGCGTGGCCTCTTAACTTCATGTGAGTGATTATGATTGACGACAACTGTTGACTTCTCTGAGCCCATTTAAATAGGGCTCATGTGATGCAGTCATTAGACTAGGTTACAAAAGCGACAATGGGAAAGTCAAAGGAACTCAGCACAGATCTGAAAAAACGAATCATTGACTTGAACAAGTCAGGAAAGTCACGTGGAGCCATTTCAAAGCATCTTAAGTTCCGAAGAGCAACTGTGCAGACAATTATTTGTAAGTATAGAGTGCATGGCACAGTTTTGTCACTGCCACGATCAGGAAGAAAACGCAAGCTATCATCTGCTGCTGAGAGAAAATTGGTCAGGATGATCAAGAGTCAACAGAGAACACCCAAAAAGCAGGTCTGCAATGAACTGGAAGCTGCTGGAACACAGGTGTCAGTGTCTACAGTCAAGCGTGTTTTGCATCGCCATGGACTGAGAGGCTACCATGCAAGAAAGAAGCCCTTACTCCAGAAGCGACACCTTAAGGTTCGTCTAAAGTTTGCTGCTGATCACACGGACAATGATAAGACCTTCTGGAGGAAAGTTCTGTGGTCAGATGAAACAAAAATTGAACTGTTTGGCCACAATACCCAGCAATACGTTTGGAGGAGAAAAGGTGAGGCCTTTAATCCCGGGAACGCCAGCAGATTGTGTCACATTTTCAGTAGACCCATAATAAATTAATAAAAGAACCAAACTTCATGAATGTTTTTTGTGACAAACAAATATGTTCTCCAATCACTCTATCACAAAAAATTAAGAGTTGTAGAAATGTTTGGATACGCAAGAGAGCCATGACATTATGTTCTTTATCAGTGTATGTAAACTTTTGACCACGACTGTATACTGTATGTTTCAATCTTTCCTTTTATTAATCGAGCTTCTCATCCTCTATTTGGCTAAAAGGCAAATACGTACACAAATCTTCCCAGTGGTGTTCTTAATCTCTGTTGTTTTGTTTGTTTAATCCTGAAAGGCCCATTTAGAATTTAGAGTTGATGTGTTTGTCAACTGTGGTGGTTCTACCATGGGTATATTTAATAAAAGACACGCTAATGGACTGAACTGGGTAGGGATACTTCAGGGCAGAGTGGATGGAAGATTGCAGGTTCAATCCTCTCAGAAGGACAATGCTGGCTGGTAATTAGGCTTGTTTGGCAATTTGGTCGTACACACTCATATTTCCAGAAGCTGCATAATAGACCATGTTGGAAAGTGCCCTACTTTGAAGATGTATTACTCTATTGTAAATAGGCACAAAACAAGAGTGTGGTTTTAACTACTTTGGATATTTATATCTTTAAAAACTGGTTACCTTGGCTTAGTTGTTTTCCTTTCCTTTATGTGTATGACTGTAAAGCTGTTTTCTATTTTGACATTGTTTATTAACACATTGGGAAATCCGAACCTAAAATGCATTGTTTTTGCTCTATAAATCTCTAACGTGTGTAATGACCCTTCTTATGAATGCAAATAAAGCATGTATATTTCAAGAAATCATGCATAAAAGCAAACAACAAAGTCAAATGTAGTGACATACTTATTATAATAATTATTTACCTTCAAAGCTAGACGAGGCCTCAGGCAGTAACAATGTACTGTGTACACAACACATTCTTGTTTTAATGTTCCATTAAAACATTTTTGTTCACATCAATGTAGTTGAATATACTATCATAACCAGTCTTGAGAAATTTAACAGTTTTTGATATTACTGCATTTTTCGGACGATGAGGCGCACCAGAATACAAGGCGCGCTGCCGATGAGTGGGTGTATTCAGGTCTATTTTCATACAAAAGGCACACTGCATTATAAAGGGCATTGAAGTGGTCATATTATGATTTGTTTATACATTTAAAACACGTCCTTGTGCTCTACATTACATGTAATAGTGTTTTTTTGGTGAAAATGTTGCATAAATTATGTTTTACAGATAATCTTCAAGCCGCTTTCTGACTGTCTCTGTAGGATGCTTCATTTTGTGGCTGGATCTTATTTACGGGCCTACACTTCAACAACGTCTTCTTCCAGTCATTTTTGTTGAACCGCTATTTTTTAGCACTTCCATATCGAGTCTACTGACAGATAGAAGTTAGAACTGTATGCTGCTTTATATTAGAAATGGCAACAGCGTAGGATGAATGCCTCACAACAAGAGGATAAACAGTCATATTGTTGATGAACAATTCCATACCAGCTGTATCGATTTACTTTAAAAAAAGTGAAGTGTAGGATACTTATTTGTATTTGACTTTAATAAACGTTTGGCTATATTTAGTGTTTGGCACAGCCGGACCAGAACAGGATGGAATAGAAAGAAGAAGAAAAAAAGAAGACTTGGGGGAAAAATGTGAGAACAAGAGAAAATATATATATGGTCATTCATCTATAATTACTGAATGTGCAAGTGATTACAAGTAAAAAAATACTTTGGGGCTGATCTGGATTACCATCCGGATTCAGGACTTTTTTATTTAACCATCGGGAGCTAGAACATGGCGGAGGTTTGCGTTCTCCGAGTGCTTTTTTAATATTATTTGTGTGGCCTTATGATTGTTTTAGTAATATTGCACAGATATGCATGTACCTTGGCTGAGTTATTTTTACGATGCAATTATGAATAACACATAAATAAAATTAATCAATTTTAAAATTAATTTTAATTTATATTGTAAGAGGCATTAACACCACACCTGTCATCATTGTAAAGCCTGCCAACAGGAAATCCAAAATGGCATTACTAACACAGGGAAAACAGCTGAAGGGTACAAATGTGTACATGAACGAGCACCTCACTAAGAGCAAAGCTAATATTGCCAAGAAATTACGCAACTTGAGGATACAGGGGTAAATTCAGGGAACTTGGGAGTGCCAACTGCAAAATCTACATTAACTAACTGAATGGGGGCCCAGACAAACACCAGTTTACAAACTACAGACCTGTTTCTCTACTTCCATAATTTTCTAAAATTATTGAAAAACTGTTGCACAACAGATTGGACAAATTCATGAATCAAAATTAAACACTCACAGACAACCAATATGGATTCAGAGCCAACATTTCAACATCAATGGCAATAATCAAAATAACTGAAGAGATCACCAACGCAATAGATAGCAAAATATACGTTGCTGCAGTGTTTATGGATTTATCAAATGCATTTGACACAGTCAATCATAATATCTTAATAAACAAATTACAACAGTATGGTATCAGAGGGTTGGTCTTGAACTGGGTAAGAAGCTACTTATCCAACAAGAAGCAAGGCGTAAAGAGAGGAGAACAAACATCTACAGAGCTGAAAATATCTTGTAGTGTACCTCAGGGATCAATACTGGGGACAAAATTGTTCAATCTTTTTATAAACGACATTTGTAAAGTTACAAAGACTTAAAGTTAGTATTATTTGCAGATGACACAAGTGTGTTTTGTTCAGGAAAGAACACACAGACGCTAATACAAATAATAACAGAAGAAATTAACAAATTAAAAAGACTATTCTGTTACAGGGAACAAAGAAATGGTATACAACAGTTATGATATGAAAAGGGGGTAGGGTTAAACAAGATCTGTTTCTTTCTACTCCTTTTCAGACGTGCTGTAATGAAACAACTGGAAATATGTGATGCATTACATTGTAATTGTATTGTATGCATGTTCGAAATAAACTGAAACTGAACTTAACTGGATTAGCTCAATTTATGGTTCTGTCGTCATCATCACACTTTTCCGCTTTGCTATCACTGGTACCCTTCTGTGGTGGTATCATAAAAAAATTAAAAAAACAAAGAAACTCATACCTTTTGAGATATGCAAAGGTCTCACATGACTAAATGGATGACGGTCCATTTTTACGGTCATTCAACATCAAGAATATGCATTACTGTCTTGACTAAATTGTTCTTTTTTTATGTTTAGTTACAAGTTTTTAAAATGTCAATTATGATCTTGTGACCTGTAATGATTTACCATATTTAGGTCTTTCCAGGCAAAGAACCTAACCCCGTCGTGTGCCGACCTTTCCAGGGACTTCATCCTGCCTGATCCCCAGGGCTTATTGATTATTTGAACTATTGATCAGACTGATGTTCTTTCCTTTGGGATGTACGGGAAAACTTTGTCCACCATTGAAGGTGGCAGTGAATGAGTTAAGCGGCGCCTGCGGGAGCTGACGTCTATTGATTTTATGGGACAGTGACTCTGATGGCTCTGAACAGCCTTGGATCGACAAGCCATCCCCGGGCGAAGGATGGTCTTGATCTGACTGGAGAAAAAAAAAGCAGCCAACATTCCACAGCTCGACAAAAACTAAAGTGAGCGTAATGTATGATAGCAATTGATCACTTAGAGTAGGCCGGCCGCACTTCGCCCGCCAGCATCTTCAGTCTGGCCCGCGAATTGTCACAAGTTTGATAAGGATTTCGGGCCGCGGGATTACTTTCAATTGTCCTGAAGTTTATTCAAACATGCCACCATCTAGTGGATGATGGTTGTAAATTAGGTCATTGAGTAAGTTTTGCTCTGAAACGATACAGCATAGCATCAATTTTTATGATCCAATGCAAACACCTCCTTCTGCTCATGGTACAAATAAACTATATCCAACACAGAAAGTTAAAACACATGGTCTCACATAACACACAACCTGCTCACTGAACTTTGTGGACATTATAAAAATGTCTAAGCCCAATACACACTTTAAAATTACACCCATGGTGGGTAATGTGCAAAACACACTCTCCACACTTGGGGCGTCACTCAGTAGTTAGAGCTGCTATGCCAGCAACTTGAGGGTTCCAGGTTCACGGAAGCAAACAAGGTAGGAGTGGATATATTTATTGTATTATCGTTTAGACTACATATTGTAATGTCGGCAGGGTCTGTTTTTGGCAGGGGGGGGGGGGGTTAATAACAGTATTGTGTTGTTGTTTAGTCTGTTAGCAATAGCTTGCTTTAAATTTATGCAAACTGAAGTGTCGCTGATCCTTTACTGATAATATACAAAAAAGCAGTCGGTATCTAGTGTGACCACTGTTTGCTTCACGCAGTGCAACACATCTCCTTCGCATAGAGTTGATCAGGTTGTTGATTGTGACTTGTGGAATGTTGGTCCACTTTTCTTCAATGGCTGTGCCATGTTGCTGGATATTGGCAGAAACTGGAGCACGCTGTCATAAACACCGATCCACAGCATCCCAAACACGCTCAATGGGTGACATGACCGGTGAGTATGCTGGCCATGCAAGAACTGGGATGTTTTCAACTTCCAGGAATTGTGTATGGATCCTTGAAACATGGGGCTGTGCAATGTTATGCTGCAACATGAGGTGAAGGTCTCGCACAACAATGGGCCTCAGGATCTTGTTGTGGTATCTCTGTGCATTCAAAATGCCATCAATAAAATGCACTTGGGTTCATTGTTCATAAAATATGCCTATACCATAACCCCACCCACACCATGGCCCCCTCGATTCACAACATTGACATCAACAAACCGCTCTCCCACAAGACGCCACACACGCTGTGTGCAATCAGCCCTGATCAGTAAAAATTGGGATAAGTCTGTGAAAAGAAGACCTCTCAAACGTGCCAGACGCCATTGAATGCGAACATTTACCCACTCAAGTTGGTTACGACGACGAACTACAGTCGGGTCGAGACCCCGATGAGGACGATGAACATGCAGATGAGCTTCCCTTGGACGGTTTCTAACAGTTTGTGTAGAAATTATTTGGTTATGCAGACAAATTGTTGCAGCAGCTGTACGGGCGGCTGGTCTCAGACGATCATGGAGGTGCACCTGCTGGATGCAAAGGTCCTGGGTTGGTGTGGTTACACGTGGTCTGTGGTTGTGAGGCCGGTTGGATGTACTGCCAAATTCTCTGAAACGCCTTTGGAGACGGCTTATGATAGAAAAATTAACATTCTAATCACGGGCAACTGCTCTGGTGGACATTCCTGCAGTCAGCATGCCAACTGCACGCTACCTCAAATCTAGCGACATCTGTGGAATTGTGCTGTGTGACAAAACTGCAAATTTCAGAGTGGCCTTTTATTGTGGGCAGCCTAAGGCACACCTGTGCAATAATAATGCTGTTCAATCAGCATCTTTATATGCCAAACCTGTGCGGTAGGATGGATTATCTTGGCAAATAAGAAATGCTCACTAACACAGATTTAGACAAATTTGTGAACAATATTTGAGAGGAATAGGTCTTTTGTGTATATCGTAAAAGTTTTAGATCTTTAAATTCAACTCATGAAAAATAGGAGCAACAACCACAGTGTTTTGTTTATATTTTTGTACAGTGTTATGTACACAATAGGCTACGGACAATTTTTTTTAGCACAATGCGCTACTAGGCCTAGAAGTTTGGATACCCTTGCTTTACATGAATACAATTCAAGAACAATAACTTCAATACGATTCAAGAACAATAACTTCATCCCATTTTTTATGAATACTTAGGCCTACTATGCTACTGTTTTTCAGTGTTGGTCATTATGGCTGTAATTGAAAAGCCAAGTTTTTTATGAGGTGGTACTTAGTGGAAAAAGTTTGAGAACCCCTGCTATAGGTTTTTTGGACGTGATGTGCAGAATACGGCTAGTAAAAGTAAGCTGATTGACTTTTCCTTTTGGAGCATGAAATAATGCTGAGAGAGCGCACGCAATAAACATATGCTCATTTTAGTGAACAGTTGCTTTGATTTACCTTTGTAGGATACAACTTGCATGTTGTGAAAATAAGCAAGTTCCCAATAGTTCAGTGACTATGTTGCCATGGGAACTCATCAGAGGTGGGTAGTAACGCGCTACATTTACTCCGTTACATCTACTTGAGTAACTTTTGGGATAAATTGTACTTCTAAGAGTAGTTTTAATGCAACTTACTTTTACTTTTACTTGAGTATATTTATAGAGAAGAAACGCTACTTTTACTCCGCTACTTTTATCTACATTCAGCTCGCTACTCGCTACAAATTTTTATCGATCTGTTAATGCACGCTTTGTTTGTTTTGGTCTGTCAGACAGACCTTCAAAGTGCCTGCGTTACTGGTGACGTTTCACTCCGTTCCACCAATAAAATGCAGTCACTAGTGACGTTTGACTCCGTTCCACCAATCAGATGCAGTCACTGGTGACGTTGGACCAATCAAACAGAGCCAGGCGGTCACATGACCTGACTTAAACAAGTTGAAAAACTTATTTGGGTGTTACCATTTAGTGGTCAATTGTACGGAATATGTACTGTACTGTGCAATCTACTAATACAAGTTTCAATCAATCAATCAAAAGTGTGAAGGAAAAAAGACACTTTTTTATTTCAAACGTACATCCCGTCACAAGCCTAAAGACTGACTGCACAGTTCCTGTCTTCACAATAAAAGTGCCGCTCCATCGCGCCTGCGCTTTCAAAATAAGAGTCTCCGAAAGCCAGCGCAAACAAGCTAGCAAGCTACGGAATTTGCCGCCAATGTATTTCTTGTAAAGTGTGTGAAAACGAATATGGAAGCTGGACAAATAAGATACCAAAAACCAACCACTTTCATGTGGTATTAGACAGAAAGGAGGAACTTTTTTTCTCCTGCATTTGAAAACGTGGACGTTAAGCACTGCTGTCTGATTACAATCAATGCAAGTCATCAGAATCAGGTAATACACCAACTTATATTCTTGTCAACATGAAAGAAAGGAATCTATATGTGTTAAACATGCATGTATATTCATTAAAACACCTTTAACATGTAAACAAAAACGGCAAAATAAATAAATATAAATGATATACTGTATATATCAATGTATGTGTATATATATATATATATATATATATATATATATATATATATATATATATATATATATATATATATATATATATATATATATATATATATATATATATGATATGTGTGTGTATGTTACTCATCAGTTACTCAGTACTTGAGTAGTTTTTTCACAACATACTTTTTACTTTTACTCAAGTAAATATTTGGGTGACTACTCATTACTTTTACTTGAGTAATAAATCTCTAAAGTAACAGTACTCTTACTTGAGTACAATTTCTGGCTACTCTACCCACCTCTGGAACTCATATGCCATAAAGTACACTCAAAGTTCAATATAAAGCGGCCCAATATAACGCAATGTTCTATACAACGCGATGTAATGGACCCAAAATGTTCGCCTATTTACATTATGTGTGGTGGCCAGTAGACTGGTGTGTAGGACTATCTAACGAGCTAAATCTACGTCTGTTGGTCAATTAGGGCTGCTACAAACCTACTGTCAAGCATGGTGGTGGTAGTATTATGCTCTGGGCCTGTTTTGCTGCCAATGGAACTGGTGCTTTACAGAGAGTTAATGGGACAATTAAAAGGAGGATTAGCTCCAAATTCTTCAGGACAACAAATCATCAGCCCGGATGTTGGGTCTTGGGCGCAGTTGGTTGTTCCAACAGGACAATGACCCCAAACACACGTCAAAAGTGGTAAAGGAATGGCTTAATCAGGCTAGAATTAAGGTTTTAGAATGGCCTTGCCAAAGTCCTGACTTAAACGTGTGGACAATGCTGAAGAAACAAGTCCATGTCGGAAAACCAACAAATTTAGCTGAACTGCACCAATGTTGTCAAGAGGAGTGGTAAAAAATACAACCAGAAGTTTGCCAGAAGCTTGTGGATGGCTACCAAAAGCACCTTATTGCAGTGAAACTTACCAAAGGACATGTAACCAAATATTAACATTGCTGTATGTATACTTTTGAACTAGCAGAGTCACATTTTCAGTAGACCCATAATAAATTCATAAAAGAACCAAACTTCATGAATGTTTTTTGTGACAAACAAGTATGTGCTCCAATCACTCTATCACAAAAAAAATAAGAGTTGTACAAATTATTGGAAACTCAAGACAGCCATTATGTTCTTAACAAGTATATGTAAACTTTTGACCACGACTGTACATACACAAATACAGTACATACATCCACACGCACATTCATTGTAATGGCATACATATACACATACTGTACATATACAAGCACATATGCATACATACAGTCATGCATAAAATCATCTTTCATCAAACATATTAACGTTGTTGCCCTAGGGGAAACTTGGTAAAACACGGCACACTGTTTAAGCCGAGCCTATTTTTACTATAACAATCTATAAGGTTAATATAGTTCGCTTCTCTTTCTTCCCCTCCATTAATCTGCTTTCTTTTATACTTCAAGTGATCATTACATAAATGTATTGTTGCATTTGAAACAATTGTATTGTTGTTAATAGAGGTAATTATTGTTAATATTCATTATCAACAGTGCTATTTCTAATTCTGTTGGTATTTTTATTGTTCCATTTGCCGTACAATAATGTTCATTGTCATTTCTGTGGTATTATTATCTGCTTCACTAACTGGTTGTTTGTTATAATTTGTTGCATCATATTTGTACATATCCCATTTGCTGTTGTTGTTTTTGTTGTCGCTCTGTTTTATCCCCCTTTTGTCCCCGCAATTTCCCCCTCTGTCTTCCTTTTTTTCTTTTTCTATCCCCTCCTGCTCCAGTCCGGCTGCGCCAAACATTAATATAAATCAATTTGATCAAGTCAAATACAAATAAGGCAACAAGAGAAGTATCCCACACTTCTCTTTTGTAAAGTAAATTTGTACAGCATATATGGGCATCTACATCAACAATATGATTTGCCTGAGTGGCTGGACAGGACATATTAAAAAAAAAAAAATCTAATAATTGCATTGCATGCTGGCACACGCACTACTTTTGCAATACATTCACATTCATGCAGAATATTTCTGTAAATGATCTCTGTCCGCCCCTGTGCTATTTCACCCGTATTATATGATTGATTAATCAAGTCCACATGAATAAAGTCACCACCCACATCTTGTGAAATGTTTGGGTGAGTGAGCGCAATGACAGTTTGATGAAGAACCAATCTGGCGGACAGACAAGAAAAAGGTGATGGAAATTCATTGCTTTTGAATGACTGTCATTTTAGTCCAGGTCCGATTTTTTTCCCAAAGCTGCAATTAAAAAACGGGGCGCCATGAATCACCACAGCGATCAAACACAGGCAGTGACTCTAATCACAGACATTGAAGAATGACTTTTTTTTTTTCCAAAATGGGAAAACTGTGATGACACTTTAACAGTCAAAGTCTTGTCACTGAAATGCAGTTTTTGGGCATTTGCTAACCTTTTTGTCAGATTGATCTGCCCTTCCTAATGTAATGAAAGGCAAATATGAGGTACCTTTATTGCTTTTCACCTGACTTTTTATGACTCTAATAAAACATCAAACAAAAAAGAAACCGAGTCCTGTTATTTACTAGGGATATATACCGAAAACCGTTTGGGTTTTTTTGGTACCGCTTCCTGATTAGATGGCAGTCAAATATAAGAGATTAGTGTAGACTGCACTATGATGGCAATTTGACTCAAGTAAACAACACAAACATTTTATATGTTCCATTTTAGTACAACTTTGGTAAGCTATGAAGCCACACTGCTTGATGTGCTTCAACATACGAGTATTATTATGGTGTGTGTATAGGGTAAAACATATTATTTGGCTTTTTGTTTCACAATGTTATGCAAAAACAACTTTTCTTACCCTCCTGTACCTGCTGATCTGTATTTGGGATCTGCATAGATCCTGAAAAATTGTGCGAGTCCGCCTTTTTAGTCCGTGTTGACTCCATAGTTAATAAGCTTCTTCTTTTTCTCTAGCTTCTTGTTATGTGACATTCATCCTCTGCTGTTGCCATTTCTAATATAAAGTAGTGTAAAGTTCTTACTTACATCTGTCAATAAACTCGCCATGAAAGCGCTAAAACATACCGGTGTAGGGAGTTTACATTATTCACCCAAGGAACTTTAGTTATTAGAGAGTTCCGATCGGACGATTTTTCCCGGGACACATTTCCGGTATTGTTGTTTCTGGATGATGAGATGCTGCTCCGCTATTGATTAAAGTAAAGTCTGAATGTTATTAAAATAGCTACCTCCATCTTTTGACACTTCTTCCACTCCCGTCCTTGCACGCTACACCGGTACAACAAAGATGACGGGGAGAAGACGCTGCCGACGGTGAGCCACGTATATAAGACCGGCCACAAAACGGCGCATCCGGAAGAGACTGTCAGAAAGCAGCTTGAAAATGATCTGTAAAACATAATCTATGCACCATTTTGACCAAAGAACCACCATTACATGTTATGTAGACCACAAGGAAGTGTTTTCAATTTATAAATAAATGATAAATGGGTTATACTTGTATAGCGCTTTTCTACCTTTAAAAGGTACTCAAAGCGCTTTGACAGTATTTCCACATTCACCCATTCACACACACATTCACACACTGATGGCGGGAGCTGCCATGCAAGGCGCTAACCAGCACCCATTAGGAGCAAGGGTGAAGGGTCTTGCCCAAGGACACAACGGACGTGACTAGGATGGTAGAAGGTGCAAAATAATAATGACTCCTTTAATGCTCCCTATAATCCGGTGCGCCTTATATATGACAAAAGATACAAAATAGACCATTCATCGGCAGTGCGCTTTATAATCCGGTGCGCCCTATGATCTGGAAAATACGGTACTTTTCAATGTCAAATAGTATTCAAAATATTTCATCCCTACTAGGGATGTCCAATAATGGCTTTTTGCCGATATCCGATATTCCGATATTGTCCAACTCTTTAATTACCGATACCGATATCAACCGATACCGATATCAACAGTCGTGGAATTAACACATTATTATGCCTAACTTGGACAACCAGGTATGGTGAAGATAAGGTCCTTTTAAAAAAAATTAATAAAATAAAATAAGATAAATAAATTAAAAACATTTTCTTGAATAAAAAAGAAAGTAAAACAATATAAAAACAGTTACATAGAAACTAGTAATTAATGAAAATGAGTAACATTAACTGTTAAAGGTTAGTACTATTAGTGGACCAGCAGCACGCACAATCATGTGTGATTACGGACTGTATCCCTTGCAGACTGCATTGATATATATTGATATATAATGTAGGAACCAGAATATTAATAACAGAAAGAAACAACCCTTTTGTGTGAATGAGTGTGAATGAGTGTAAATGGGGGAGGGAGGTTTTTTGGGTTGGTGTATCTTGTGTTTCTATGTTGATTTAATAAAAAATAAAAACATTAATAAAAATGTTTTTGTTTTTTTTTTAAACCCGATACCGCTAATAAAAAAAACGATACCGATATTTTCCGATATTACATTTTAAAGCATTTATCGGCCGATATTATCGGACATCTCTAATCCCTACCTTTTCATTCCTCATTAATGTGCATTAATGTGAATCATGAGTAACTGCAAATTATTGCTAGTGCATTGTAACGTCGTAACTGAGACACATTTTCTCATATTTGTAATCTATATTCGCAAATGGGTCACTGCATTGCCACGGCAAAGGGGGGAAATGCCCAGGAATAGATTAACAGAGCAACCTTTTATGTTTTATCACTGCAACACACTCACAGATGTGGCCAGGTTGCTTTTAAATCATTGAGTCAATTAGTTGGTCCATATGGTGCAACAGTGATTTGGGTATGAAAGAAAATCAGAGTTGGATGTGAAGAGAAAGTCTCAAAGGGGCCTCCTACCCACCCCCAAACGAGTGAAGGTCCCTTAGGGCGATCCTTATGAACACCTGACTGACTGGTTTGTGGCTGTGTGCTGCTTGTGATAGCTTCAGCAGAGGTAAAGGTTTCAAATGAGATAGGGGACAGCGCACCTGATCCAAGACCAGCTGTTAACAACTCGTGGAAGGCTCATTAGATTCACATCATCCCAAATTCAGAAGAAATGTCTGACAGGAACAAAACACTTTCAATAGATGCTCATGATGTTGGTTTTCATTTTTATTGGACAACATGATAGAAAATGGCCTAGGTTTGGGAAATAAAGATGTGACGTTTGAGAACGAGTGAAATCTTTTGAACGGCTCTTTGAAGTGACCAACGAAAACTGATTCCCAGCTGCAAGCAGTTCATTTGCAAGCTGTTTTGCAATGCAAATTGCCCAGGCTGCCTTTATCTGTGCAACACCTGACTGGACTGGAGCCACATCGACTGAAAACCCCCACAAAATGACAAAGGAAACGTATCAACATTCGGATGCACTTTACCAAAAATCACATCATATTCTCTACTGCTCGCTAGTGTTACCATATCTGAGTTATTGTGCAGAAATATGGGGAAATAACTACAAAAGTACACTTCATTCATTAACGGTGTTACAAAAAAGATCAGTTAGACTAATACATAATGTTGGATATAGAGAACATACAAACCCTTTATATATTGAATCGAAAATACTGAAATTCCAGGACATAGTGAATTTGCAAACAGCTAAAATTATATACACAAAGCAAACTATAATCTGCTACTCAAGAATGTACAACAGTTCTTCTCAACAAAAGAGGAGAAATATAATCTTAGAGAAAAATGTAATTTCAAACATTTGTATGCACGTACAGCACTTAAGACCTTCAGTATATCAGTATGTGGAATTAAATTATGGAATGGATTAAGCAAAGAAATCAAACAATGTACTAATATGATCCACTTCAAGAAACTCTTCAAACTTAGTGTTTACAAAGTACAAAGAAGAACCATGATAAACATTCTGAATTTATCTCATCCATCCAATCATTTTCTAGATAATCTTACTTATCTCACCATATGAAATATAACTTACTTCACCAATTATTATTTATTTATTTATTTTTATTGTTATTACTTATGGAGAATATTGTGAATAAATTGAGAACGTGAAGTGAACAATGGTTTTAGCAACTGCTATGTAAAGGAAAAGGGGTAGGATGAAATAAGCTCTGCTTTTTCCTACTCCTTTTCGAACATGTTGAATAGAGAAACTGGAAATTGTGATGTATCATGTTGTATGCATGCATGTTCCAAATAAACACAAACTCAACTCAAAAAACTAAACTTTTCTGGTTCATTTGTGTTTGTTATGAATTTGTTGGGTAGCCTAGTTTAGGTGTTCAAACACTAAATATACATCCATCCATTTCTACCGCTTATTCCCTTTGGGGTCACGGTGGGCACTGGAGCCTATCTCAGCTACAATCGGGTGGAAGGCGGTGTACACCCTGGACAAGTCGCCACCTCATCGCAGCAAACACTAAATAAAGGTGTCCAATTTTGCATACACATTATTTTGTTTGCTTCGTTTAGTTTTTATTTTCTACACGCAAATTTCTCTGTTCTCAATTATTGATGACTGATGATAACAACCAAACCCAATCCCCCCGCCCCCCTCCACACTCAGGATTGTAAATAATGTAAATAATTCAATTTGATGATCTTGTGTGATGACTGTATTATGATGATAGTATATATGATAGTATATATCTGTATCATGAATCAATTTAAGTGGACCCCGACTTAAACAAGTTGAAAAACTTATTCGGGTGTCCGCATTTGAAAATGAATGGAAGTGCTTCCTACGCCGAGGCATGCAGTCTGCTGCAATAAACGTATTTCTATTTGTATGTGTCTTTCATTTCCCTGCGCTCTTACTTCATGATTGTGTCACATATGAACTGTACTATCTCTGCAAACAACGCAGTCACTGTTGTTTGCTGCAAGTAGCAGCCAGCTGACAGGCTCACTTTGAATTGGTTCGGAAGAATATGTCCTAACTGTGAGCTAAATGGTCAAATAAGGTGGTTGGTAATACAATCAGTCATCAAAGGGTCAAATAATATTTGCTTCAATACTTTTGTATTTATTGTTCAATTTTGTGTTAAATTCTGACTTTATGCTTCTATTTAATGACAAATTAACACAAAATAGCATAAAGACAATAACCACACTGTTTGAGTAGAGAACTACTTCATTACAAAAAAGCACAATTAAAATGTTGCCAGTCATTAATAAACAAACAAATATCTCCCCTTTCTTTTTGTCAAAGTAGTTCTCCTAGTGATGAAAATTGGAGACCTGCTCTGTCATGAAGCTGAACACTTAAAAAAAGATGCTTATTTTCATTTGTTAAGGTAAGCATGACCAATGTCTATTTAGGCCAAAAATTATGTATTTCATTTTCTTAATTTAGTTATTTTGCACACAAAAATGTATTTGTATTAATCCAAAACTATGTATTTCATTAAACTATGCCTGGAGTCAAATAGCATAAACATATGTGTGTGGATTTTCAGTCATAAGGTCATGTAATCCACAAAGGTTGAATGGATGAAATCGTGAAACATCTTCAACAAACAAGAAAAGTCCGATTGCCTCCACTCAACCTTTGTGGATAATATAACACTCATTCACACAAATAAAAAAAAGGCCAAAAGAAATTAGGTCAACCAGCCCTGCAAAGTGTCCCTTATTCGTTTTTAGGGGGGTTAAGCAAACCTTGTGCATACATACACCTCGTACTGTATGTGTTATCAAATATATATGAAGAGTGGAAGAGACAAGCTTGAGTCTTCATCATTGATTAGCCATATTTAAAAAGGTTTACGTTATGAAATTATTGTGCTCAAAACGGCCAGGTTGCTGTGGATTTCATGTGCTCTTGTTTTTAGTCTGCATTGGATTAAATAATTACATACGTTTGACTTCAAGATTAACACATATCAAGCAGAGTGTGGTATCGCTTAGTGGAATTCTATTTGACTAGAGCAGGGGTGCCCAAACATTTTGCCTCCAAGGGCGAAAGTGGAAATGTGCCAATGGTCCACCGGCCAAATAACAATTTTTACCTAGCAAAAGCACCACTAGTGAGGAATTTATAGCCTCATAGTGCCATAAAGAAATATAAAAGTAGTAGAGATTGTCACACAGTTTTTAGGTAATATTGTTTACCCTTAAAATATTTAAAAAAAATTATTTTCTGCAGATTTTCGCCATTTCAAGGTGTTGTTCTTTAACCAGTTTGTCCTAGAAAAAAATCCTCCAATCACTTTTAAACTTTACCCAGACAGATGAGACAAATGCTAGATTTCGAAGTGTTTAGGTTGTCAAACAGTCACAACTTTACTATAGAGTGTGGGTTCTTAAATTCACACTTAGCTAGTTAGCCTGTAAAAAAAATATCTAAATTTTACAAAAAATAAATTAAATTCCCATAAAATTTTCGGTGTTTTTAACACCAATTTACTGCAGATTGAAAAACTGTACCTCTGTTGTTTTTATGTTAAAATTCTGTTGACTGAGCTGTCTTTTTTTTTTTTTTTTTTTTACAGCATATATATAGGCCCTGCGATGAGGTGGCGACTTGTCCAGGGTGTACCCCGCCTTCCGCCCGATTGTAGCTGAGATGGGCTCCAGCGCCCCCCGCGACCCCAAAGAGAATAAGCGGTAGAAAATGGATGGATGGATATTACTATGAATTTAAAAAATTGTACCACTGTTATTACGTTAAAATCCTGTTGACTGAATGAAAGTTTCATTATAACTATTACCGTATTTTTCGGACTATAAGTCGCAGTTTTTTTCATAGTGCGACTTATGTTTTTTTCCTTTTTTATTATGCATTTTCGGCAGGTGCGACTTACACTCTGGTGCGACTTATACTCCAAAAAATACGGTACATCACATGATACATTGCGAAAATCAGTTTGAATCGAGAATCGTATTTAATCAACAATCGATTCTGAATCGAAATGTCACTTCAGGAATCACAATCGGATCGAATCACAAGATGCCCAAAGATTAACACCCCTACTAATTATACACAAAAATAATTGATTTTAAAATTATACTAGTAATAATAATAATAATAATAATAATTAAAAAAGCCTATTGTTTTCTATTAAAGCAAGAACATATTTCAACCTACCAAAAACAATAATTAATAGACTGTTTCTCCTAAAAGTAAAACGTAAGTATGTTTTGCTTGGCAAGATTTTTTTATTTATTTATTTATTTAATTATTTTTATTAATCAATTCAACAAAACAATACACAACAATACCCATAATAATGCAATTCCAATTCCAAAATCAACCCGAGCCAGCAACATTCAGAATAGCAATAAACTGAGCAAATGAGAGGACACACAAACATGACACGAAACAATCCAAACATAGCAGTGATTAGAAATCCTTCATTGACATTATCATTACAGCCATTTATAAAAAATAATAACATTAACAAAAATTAACAATAGTGTCACAATGGCTTACACTTGCATCGCTGCTCATTGTGTCCAATATTTTCCACAAAGATAAAATAAGTCATATTTTAGGTTCATTTAATAGTTAAAACAAATTTAAATAATGGATCCCATGAGAATGGACATGTAACTTCAGGAATCGTAATCGGATTGAATCACTAAGTGCCTAAAGATTCACACTCCTATATACACAAAAATAATTATTTTGGAAAAAAAATAATAATAACAACAAAAAAAGCCTATTGTCTTCTATAAAAGCAATAACATATTTCAACCTACCAACAAGATGAATTAATAGATTGTGTCTCCTAAAAGTAAAACGTAAGTATGTTTTGCTTGCCATGATAATAATAAAGACTCAATGGTCTTCCTTTTCTTAGCATCCTGACACAAGCTGCCTAGTCTATATGATCCGGTGAGCTTGCAGACAGCTGTGAATAATCCCAGTCATCAAGTGGTCTTGATGCAATATGAGGGCTTTATAAAGGTCACCTGCAGATCTGCCATCTCTTCTAAGTCCTGTCCCTTCCTCTGGCCTGCCAGCCGCTAAAGGTCACAGCATACTACTCCTTTGCCGACAAAAGGAGACGGCCAGGGGCTCTGCAAGGAGTTTTCATCAAAAAAGATCACCTACTTCCATTATTACGCCGCAACGGCATTCCAGATTCCGAGCAAGCGGGCCGAGTTAGGGAGTAGTAGTAGTAGTACTGGTATATTTAGAAAAGTTGAATATTTTTTCAGGCAATGATAATAAAATTGGTCCACAACAAAACCAACAAATGAACACAACCAATAGATTCAAACTGAGTAGAAAATACATTTTTATCACTGAGATCATTAACCTTTGTTTGAGTCAGAGATGGGCATAAGACTCGATCAATGAATCGACTTAACTGATTATTAATAATTATGTTGACTATGTGTGGAGTGCATTACATTACCGTACTGCAACTAACAGAGGTCCTGTTGATTCAGTCTCAATTACAATGATATACACCCCAATATAAGACGGCCATGAATACAAGACAACCTGTCATGAGCGATCATAACAGGTTGGACTTGTGTGTGGTGTTATCCTGTGTCTTGGTACAGTAATACCTCCAATTATAAGTTTAATTGGAGCGCTTATCTCAAAACACTTGTATCTCAAATCAATGTCTCCCCATTAAAATGAATTGAAATCAATTGAATGCCTTTTAAAAAGAAAAACACACTTTTAGGTAAGAAATATTGTATAAAAAAACAAAAAGCGCTATACAAGTATAACCCATTGCGCAATATCTCCTTCTAACTGCTTCTCTGTCAAACACACCATCAGTAATAACTTCTTAACCACGGAAAACATGTTACAACTATGGAATATGACAGAGTCAAATGATTGCTGCATTTGTTTTGGAATTGTCATATTGTGTCTTCTTTCTGGGTGGAAGTTGAAAAAATGTGTTTAAGGATTGGTTTGTTTATGAAGCTTGATGTGGTTTGTTATTTTAGGAAAGTTCTTTGACAGTCATGATTTAGTCAATTTAATTATTGTACTCGGTAAAAGGTTTATTTTTAAGGCCAAAAATAGGTATTCACTATTACTTTCTTTAAAACATTTATTCAGCATTTTTTAACTTTAGAATGTTATACGGTTGAAACCGATAATGATGCCAAAAAACATAAAAATAGATGGGAAGTCCTCAAATGCTTATTTTGAAAATGTAATTTTGTTTATAGATTATATGCAATCTGTTGTTGTGTTCCCTAATTTAGAGTGTACATAAATGAAGGTGTGTGTTGCTGAGCCCGACCTGGACATAATCTGGACTGTATATAAATACTTATTTTGAAAATGTTATCTTGTTTACAGATTATATGCAATCTGTTGTTGTGTTCCCTAATTTGAGTGTACATAAATGAAGGAGTGTGTTGCTGAGCCCGACCTGGATAAAATTTGGACTGGACCTGGTTTTAAGAACCCTTTAAACAATCTAATTTCATTGACAACCTGGTCTGGTGAAGATAATGTCTTTTTAAAAAAAAAATGAAAATAAAAATAAAAAACATGTTCTTGAACAAAAAAGAAACTGAAATAAATTAAAAACAGTTACATAGAAACTTGTAATTAAGGGTTGGGGGGGTCTTAAATGATCATTGTGTGTGTGTGGACAAGGATAAGGTTAGGTGGGATTTACCCTGGATAACCTTAGGCTCATTTTAATATTGTACAAATTTCAGGCGTTTAAGAGACCAATTAAAGGCTTAGGAAGTTCTTTGCAGTTAAATGTTTTAAGTATTAAAGCTAAAACAGTAATTTGCAATACTGACCATTAAAACAATTTTTCAAAAGAGTTTTTAAATTTGTTTTGGCAATATATAATAGCTGCACCATCATTCAGCTCAGGCCCTTGATGCTTCTGACTTTTTCAACATAAGTCCAAGACATCCAGGAATTGTTTGACGTTGCTATAATATTCTGTGGAGCCTCAATTATTTCTTTCTCTTGCACTTTGGCTTGATGGCGGCACCATTGAGCAGCCAAATCCAATTAGCAGGAGTTTCTCGACATTGTTCATATTAATGTTTCACAACTAAAACTGAGACCTTTATGTCCCCATTTGTCCTTAAATTGTACACGTTTAAGTCTTTAAACTGAACAACGCCTTGAGTATCACAGCCAACGTTAACTGTGGCATCGCACAATCTCACTTTGTTTCTCGCAAACACAAATCAACAGTGACACCCAGAATGAAGTCCTTCCTTGGTCCGCTGTAATAAACACAAGCACAACACTCTGATTTGCACTTTGCTGCTTATTTCCAAGTTGTCTTGGAAAACATCCGCCTGTAATTGAGGTCTGATGAGTCACATTTATTTGCTGAATTGCATTTCTAGGAGTCAATGGTTCACAAACTGAATGAAGGTTTCACTGACAAGAACCTTCAGTTTGAAATTGGGATGAAATATATTTTTGCAATTTGCAACTTTCTTTCTAAGCGTGGAGGGCCTTTATCTGTACAAATGTAAGTATTGTGGTATTTTTTGGTGGACTGGAATGTGTACAGATAAGTGCCTCATATTTATGTATTTTCTTTTGGGTTTATTCTTGGTCTGTAATACAGTTATTTAATAAAGAATACTTTTCTTTGTGTTGCCTCATTCTTTTTCATCTGTTGGGGAACAAATGGAAACTGGATGACTAATTGAGGTATGGTCTCACCTAAAGTGGATGTCTACAGCTTTTTGGTATATATACACTAACAAAGTAATGTCTTTGGATACTTGGGCTTTAACATTTTCTGACTAACAATGGCGTTTGGCAGTCCCAACAGGAATCCCTGATGTTGCGATCGCGCCAATTCACGCAAATTCCACTAATCCCAAGGAATTATGCACGGAATTGCAAATTTATCCCTGAGTGGTGCACAAATGCACACGTCAACTGTCTAATCTGGGGGTCAGCAACTCGTGGCTCTCGATGCGGCTCTTTAGCACCACCCCAATTGCTACCTGGAGCATTTTTAAAAAAGGATTGAAAATGTATGTTTTTTGTTTGAGGACAAACATGACACAAACCTTCCCAATTGTTAGAAAGCCCAATGCTTAATATGTTTGTGTGTATGCTTCACTGATGAGAGTATTTGGTGAACATCGTTTTGTCCTACTAATTTCGGCGGTTCTTGAACTCACAATAGTGTGGACTGTGACGCAACAGTTTGTTTACATGTATAATCTTCCACTCCTTCTTTGTCTCATTTTGTCCACCAAAAGTTTCATTGTGTGCATGAATGCACAAAGGTGCGCTTTGTTGATGTTATTGACTTGTTGGAGTGCTAATAAGGCTATTTAGGCTAGCTGTATGTACATATTGCATCATTATGCCTCATTTGTAGGCATATTTGAGCTAATTTAATTTCCTTTACTTTTATCCTCTGTATATATAATTTAATTTTGTATGTCTCATGACACATTATCTGTATGTAATATTGGCTGCATTTCAGATAGTTGTTTGTGTGCCATGTTGTTCCAGACCACAGCAAATGTTACCTAGCTTGCCAAAGATTGTAATAAATCTATTAGAAGAAGACAGCCTGCTGTTTCCTTTAACTTGGACACACACATTTATACCTTTGGCCATTAAAAGCCAGTCATTTCCAGGAGTTATCTCACATTCTAAGTAGCCTCTGATTTACTAATGTTTTCTAATGTTGTAAAAATGTGTAGAATAAATATTACATTTCAACATTTTCTGTCAACGAAGATTCAGCCTGTGACACAGTTATTTTGCTAATGGGCTATAATAGCTAATATTAACACTTATGTCATGTGTTGTCTTCATTATAACACTAATTAAGACTTTTAAAGTCATTTTGATAGTAGGCTGATATAGCTAATATAGACACTTACATCATATGTTGTCTTCATTATAACACTTTTTTACGGCTTTTCATTTTTTGCAGCTCCAGACAGTTGAGTTTTTTTGTATTTTTGGTCCAATATGGCTCTTACAATGTTTTGGGTTGCCGACCCCTGGCCTAATCAAACGTATGTTTGTTTCTTGTATAAACAAAGCAGGAACAGCAAAGTGGAACAATGTATCAACTCTTTTCTAATGTAGTATATAGACATGTACAGTACGTGCAGTCACTAGAGGCAGGTGAGGCGGGGCCTCACCTGCCATCATGGAAAGAAAAAAAATGTAAAAAAGAAAACATTTTTATTAAATTGTTATATGTATCCAGTGATTATACTATAAAGTTATTTTCCATTTAACTTCACCAGTTTTAGATTATTTTTATTTAAAATCGCTGAATTTTCACATTTGCCGTTCAAATACTGAGAAGAGACGGTGGACCAGCAGCCAGTTGAGGCACGTCACTGCGTTGTGCCTCAACATGGATTGCGGACTCGGCTAACTGCTGGCCTGCTGTGCAGTGAGACCGTATTGCTATATGAATTATATTATACATTTCCATAGTTTAGTTAGCTGAGGTATATAATGTACAGTGTATTTTGTCAACAACTGTATGTGTGTAACGTATTTCTTGTGCTGAGCGATCATAAAACGGCTGCAAAAGACGCACTGGCTGAGGCTCGCAGTAATCCCGCCTCCTGCACCCCCGCCGTAGAATGCAACCCCTGACGGGAGTGTTATATCAACTAAAGCCCACACTTAAACTTTCCACGTGCAAGATTGAATCTATTTAAAAAAGTTATTTCATAAGAAGCCAAAAAGTGCAAAAACAATAATGTTCGTGTTGGAGGAGTTGTGAATGACTGCAGGGCCACAACATTAGGTACACCTGCAGACTGCAGGTGTACCTAATTCACAACTCCTCCAACACGAACATTATTGTTTTTGCACTTTTTGGCTTCTTATTAAATAACTTTTGTAACATATTTTTATGGGCTTTCCTCTTTGTGATGTTAAGTTCCTGTTATGCGCTGTTATACAGTATATGCCTTGAGCTCTTATTTTGAAGGCGCTAAGAGCGGAAGTGATGACACGTTGGAGTAGAGCGGAGGTTTTTGAAAGAAGGTAAATAAAGTGGTCCTCGTGTAAACTGGAACCTCCGTGTTTGTTATTTTGTAGTTTCATACAGTATAGGCGACATTTATAAACCCTCGGTTACACTTTTTTAAATAGATTCAATCTTGCACGTGGAAAGTTTAAGTGAGTGCTTTAGTTGATATAACACTCCCGTCAGGGGGTGCATTAATCCAGCACAACGGCGGCGCATGGACTTAATTTATAAGTAAAGGTAAGACCATAATAAAGGTTTTTTTATTAAATGTGCTTTTTTTGTGTGCTGCAGTTTGTATGTGTAAAGTTAAAGTTAAGTTAAAGTACCAATGATTGTCACACACACACTAGGTGTAATGAAATGTGTCCTCTGCATTTGACCCATCCCCTTGATCACCCCCTGGGAGGTGAGGGGAGCAGTGGGCAGCAGCGGCGCCGCGCCCGGGAATAATTTTTGGTGATCTAACCCCCAATTCCAACCCTTGATGCTGAGTGCCAAGCAGGGAAGAATGCTGGTATGAGCTTTTAAACATAACCCGTTAACTGCTGCCAATCAAATGGTGAATAAGATACTCTTTAGGGTTCATATGTTTGTAAATCTGACTGTGATGAAGTCAGTGCCTCACCAGCCATGAACCTCACCGCACGTCACTGGACATGTATCAACACACTGACATACTGACTTTCAAGTTTACATGTACTAATATATTTCTTAAACATGTATTTATCCAGTGTAAGGCAAATCAGAAGACATTTTATTTGCAATGCTGCCCTAGCATAGAGTCACCATTTACATGATAGATATGTTGACGTTTGATGATAATCATTGTCTCTCATTTACCAACAAACATTTCTAAAATAGATTGCTCTCAAGCAGTTCACAAAATATAAATGAGAAAAGATGGACAAACACCTTTCAAGCATAAAAAAACACGGAGAATGTCTGCAACTTGTGTACGACAGTTAAGACAGTGGACAATAAGGAGGCTTTTGGCTGTGTTTCTTTTTAAAATTATAACAATTATTACTATTATTGGTTATAATGAATTAAAACAGTGCAGTATTTTGACAAGGAGCATTGAGTATGTGCTTTTACTGTCATGGAGGGTCTACTTTTAAGTCCATGGGGTATTAAGCGAGTAAAACATTAATACAGTACTTGTTTTCCAATTTGTTGTTGCAATTCTGTGCTTTTTAAGGTTAAGGTTACAAGGAACACTTAAAACATTGATAATGAATTCATATAATCACCAGATAATTCAATGTTATTGGAAAAAATTACAACAAAACATTGCCACTTTTGACTTCTCCAGGGTATACCCAGCCTTCCGCCCCAATGCAGCTGGGATAGGCTCCAGCACCCCCGAAACCCCTACAGCAGGGATCGGCAACCCAAAACGTTAAAAGAGCCATATTGGACCAAAAATACAAAAAACAAATCTGTCTTGAGCCGCATAAAATGAAAAGTCATATATAAGTCTCATAATGAAGGCAACACATGACGTAAGTGTCTATATTAGCTATAATAGCCTACTATCAAAATGACTATGTGTCGCAGGCTAACGCAAATCTTCGTTGACAGAAATGTAATATATATTCTACACATTTTTACAACATTAGAAACCATTAGTAAATCAGAGGCTACTCAGAAGGTGAGATAACTCCTGGAAATTATTGGCTTTTAATGGCCAAAGGTGAGTGTGTGTCCAAGTTAAGGGGAAGGGCAGGCTGTCTTCTTTTAATAGATTTATTACAATCTTTGGCAAGCTAGCTAACGTTTGCTGTGGTCTGGAACAACATGGCACGCAAACAACTATTTGAAATGCAGCCAATATTACATACAAATAATGTGTCATGAGACATGCAAAAGTAAAGGGTAGTAAATTAGCTCAAATATACCTACAAATGAGGCATGATGATGCAATATGTACATACAGCTAGCCTAAATAGCATGTTAGAATTGATTAGGTTGCAGTCATGCACTGACCAAATGTGCCTTATTAGCACTTCAACAAGTGAATAACATCAACAAAGTGCACCTTTGTGCATTCACGCACAAAATGAAACTTTTGGTGGACAAAATGAAACTTTTGGTGGACAAAATGAGACAAGGAGTGTAAGATTTTACATGTTAACAAACTGTTGCGTCACAGTCCAAACTATTGTGAGTTCAAGAACTGGCGAAATTTGTAGGACAAAACGATGTTCACCAAATACTCTCATCAGTGAAGCATACACACAAACATATTAAACAGTGGGCTTTCTAACAATTGGGAAGGTTTGTGTCATGTTTGTCCTCAAACTAAAAACATACTAAAACAAAACAAAAATGTTTCCCCCATCTTTTTCCATTTTCAATCCTTTTTTAAAAATGCTCCAAGGAGCCAACTGGGGTGGCATTAAAGAGCCGCATGCGGCTCGAGAACTGCGGGTTGCTGACCCCCGCCGTAGATGGACTAGTGGTAGGAAATGGATGGATGGATGGATGGCATTGCCACTTTTGCTGCAACTTTCTGAAAAAGCGGCTGCAAATTAAAGCATTGTAGGTTCCAATGATCACAAAACAACCTGCGGAATACTGGAGGGACTGTTTTAATCTGACTTTGTGGTCCACAGATTGCACCTAAAATGACTTTGAACCCCTTAAGTAAGTGGAAAGAGGAAAAAAATCGATACAGTAGTTGTTTTCTAATTTGTGTTCCTATGCTTTTTCAGGTAAAGTTTAGAAGGAACACTTAAAACTTTGGTAATAAATTCATAAAATCACAAGTTGATTTAATGTTACTGAAAATAAGCCTCAAAGCATTGCAACTTTTGCCAAAACTTTCTGAAAAACGGCTACGACAAAAGACAGCGGAATCCTGGAGGGACTGTTTTAATCTGACTTTCCGGTCCCTACATTGCTCCTAAAATGACTTCAAAGCCCCTTTTTCACTTTGTTATGCCTTCTCGGTAAAAAGCGGCTTATTGTCTGATCATCTGCTACAGCTCTAATGTACCAATTTTGCAAGATCTCTGTGTAAAAGAGGCTCAGCATGCCCTTTTATTCACATCTGAAGCTGATAACAGGTCATGGTCTTGCACATGGACTAACATTCCGCATCTCAACACAATTTTTTCCAGGAAAACGGAGCCTGTCTTCCCAGCACCTTAATCAGCACCTCTTCAGATTTCCTGCTGAAATCCAATGTGGCCTCTTCAGTTTCCAGAGCGTGGTGCTTTTATGGCCGTGATCAGTAGGCAACACACCTCAGACAGGTGGAGAAGCATGAAACTAAACATGGGAAGATGAAAAGCTGCAGCACAAATATACTCTCAAGGAAAAGTGACACACATCCACACACTTCCGAAGGCGGAGTCGAAGAAATTAATGGCCGGCGCTCATGTGAGCTAAAAATTCTCACAGACACGGACCCAAACGCGTCTCCCCCGAGCGCAGAGACATTTATTATTAATAGAGGAAATCACAGGAGGCTTTTAATTGGAGATGCTCTGCTGGGTATCTCAGAGGTAAGCGGGGTGCTGTCAGTGTCGATCTGCAAACTATCTGAGCTCTGAGGAAAACGACAGGATGTGGCACTTTCATGTGCACCTCCTGTTGACTGTGAAGGATGTCATTTCAACACATCTTTTCCCTTCTGATTAGCAACCCCCTGAATCCCAGGCTGGAGCATACTAATTTGGGAATGGCAGCCTGGGAATCACCGGAGGCAAGTATCGAGTAAACGGCACGATATGCAAATGAAAGGAGAGTATCACCTTGTCTGTCAATCACAAGAAGACCAGGTTCGGAGGCAAAAAAAAAAAAAAAAACTGCTAAAAAAGGACTTGCCTCACCAGAGGGAAAATAAATGTATTACAAGGATACATTAAAGTAGTGTGGAATCAAAGCTGACTGGCCTGCACATATCTCGTGTTCATATGCTGACGGTGAAACTCAAACATACGCTGTCATTTTCACATACCCCGTTCTTTCACCTTGACATCCGAATATCCACATAATGATAGCTGAGGGATTCCATCACGAATGTAAAAGCAGGAATGGAAATCTATGTGAAAATCCCAACAATGCATATCCAGTGGTAAAGTTTAAAAAACAAAGCAAATGTTCCCATGAGAAAAAATTGCAAATCCAATTCCTGACAACCAATAATATTAACAAAAAATTAATTTTATAAAGAATAATCATAGTTTTACACAATGTGAAATACTTATACATGATGAACATTTAACTACGGAGCAACACGGACGCAACTCCGTACATTCTTAAATGCGATACTGTTTCTCTCATTCTTCAACTGACACCTGCAACTTTCTTTGGCCCCACGTTGGTCTATTTTGTGGTCGTCCACAAAAAATAAAAACCAAAGACTGACTCTTTGTTTGGGCACTCCCTTCCCCAAATCAAACACAGACTTGTTTCATTGTTTGGCAGTACGATAACCGAGACGCTATATGAAAACCAGGCAAAGTACCACTGTACATGTATCTTCCTGTGCTGCACTTGAATTCCCAACATGATGTCATGATCTCTCATGTTAATTATTATTAGTGCCTGGTATTTTGTTTTCTTTCCTGTCCAGTTCTCTTATTTTTGTTTCCATTTGGTGTTTGCCTCTTTTTTTGCCACTACTTCTCTTGTCCGAGTACTAGCTCCCTTACCTGTCCTTGATTGGCAATCAGGACACACCTGTTCTTGGTTGCCAATCACAGTGTTTCCCCTTAATGTATTTGATTAAAAATGTGTTTTTTTTACGTGAAAACAAAATAAAGTAATATAATGTATTGCAGCGTCCAGAAGAAGACACCATAAGTCTGATGCTCTTTTTAACTTTTATGGCCAATCTTATGCGAGCAACCGGCCCAATTCCAACACATACTCTCTGTGGTTCCCCAGACATTTAACAACGCTTCCTCATTCTGCGCCAACACGGTGTGTTCACGGACCATGGGAACAACATTCCCTCTAAGGTGCGCACCTGCGCAATTGCGCACTACTCACGCGTCCTCTGCGCACAGCAAATCTATGCCGTGCAAAAAATCAAATCCCACTTTAAACAAAATAAACAAATCGTTTGTTTTGTATGATTTTGCAAAGAAACTGTGAGTAACAGGTGACGAAAGGCGGCCACAACAGATAAAACAATGTTTGTCAACACTTAAATTATTGTAACGTCCGTGGAGACACTTAAAGGAGGACAGGAATTCGATCGGTCCCTTTATTTAGCGAAATTGTTTGTCGGCCATAACCACACCAAAACAATGTGGAAAATACTTTTATCTAGCAAAACTGGTCGTTGTCTACCGTAAAAACCAAGCCAAAAGCAAGTCTTTGTCATCTGTTATATCAACAGCAGCCATACTTGCCAACCCTCCCGGATTTTCCGGGAGACTCCCGAAATTCAGCGCCTCTCCCGAAAACCTCCCGGGACAAATTTTCTACCGAAAATCTCCCGAAATTCATGCGGACCTGAGTGACGTGTCGACAGCCTGTTTTCAAGTCTGCTTTCCCACAATATAAACAGCGTGCCTGCCCAATCACGTTATAACTGTAGAATGATCGAGGGCGAGTTCTTAGTTTCTTATATGGGTTTGTTGCTAGGCAGTTTCATTAACGTCCTCCCTGCGCGGTAACAACACACAACAACAGCAGTCACGTTTTCGTCTACCGTAAAGCAGTTTGTCTGCTGTAAACAGCAATGTTGTGACACTCTTAAACAGGACAATACTGCCATCTACTGTACATGCATATGTGACAATAACATCTAGGGCTTTTAGAGAGTGCAGTGCACAACTGCGCACACAACAAGGAGACGAAGCAGAATGCATCATCAGTGAGGGTGTTCAGCATGGTTAGAAAAATAGTGACAGAGAATAGAACAAGGATGGACAATTCAACCCTTAACTCAACAATGAGTAGATGAGTGTTATGTGTGTGTATATGTGTAAATAAATGAACACTGAAATTCAAGTATTTCTCTTATTTATATATATATATATAGAGCTAGAATTCACTGAAAGTCAAGTATTTCTTATATATATATATATATATATATACACACACACACACACACAGGTAAAAGCCAGTAAATTAGAATATTTTGAAAAACTTGATTTATTTCAGTAATTGCATTCAAAAGGTGTAACGTGTACATTATATTTATTCATTGCACACAGACTGATGCATTCAAATGTTTATTTCATTTAATTTTGATGATTTGAAGTGGCAACAAATGAAAATCCAAAATTCCGTGTCTCACAAAATTAGAATATTGTGTAAGGGTTAAATTTTGAAGACACCTGGTGCCACAAACTAATCAGCTGATTAACTCAAAACACCTGCAAAGGGCTTTAAATGGTCTCTCAGTCCAGTTCTGAAGCCTACACAAACATGGGGAAGACTTCAGATTTGACAGCTGTCCAAAAGGCAACCATCGACACATTGCACAAGGAGGGAAAGACACAAAAGGTTATTGCTGAAGAGGCTGGCTGTTCTCAGAGCTCTGTGTCCAAACACATTAATGGAGAGGCAAAGGGAAGGAAAAACTGTGGTCAGAAAAAGTGTACAAGCGATAGGGATCAAGATTGTGAAAAAAAACCCATTCAAAAATGTGGGGGAGATTCAGAAGGAGTGGACAGCTGCTGGAGTCAGTGCTTCAAGATCCACCACCAAGAGACGCTTGAAAGACATGGGTTTCAACTGCCGCATACCTCGTGTCAAGCCACTGTTGACCAAGAAACAGCGCGAAAAGCGTCTCACCTGGGCTAAGGAAAAAAAGAGCTGGACTGCTGCTGAGTGGTCCAAAGTCATGTTTTCTGACGAAAGCAAATTTTGCATTTCCTTTGGAAATCGAGGTCCCAGAGTCTGGAGGAAGACAGGAGAGGCACAGGATCCACGTTGCCTGAAGTCTAGTGTAAAGTTTCCACCATCAGTGATGGTTTGGGGTGCCATGTCATCTGCTGGTGTCGGTCCACTCTGTTTCCTGAGATCCAGGGTCAACGCAGCCGTCTACCAGCAGGTTTTAGAGCACTTCATGCTTCCTGCTGCTGACCTGCTCTATGGAGATGGAGATTTCAAGTTCCAACAGGACTTGGCGCCTGCACACAGCGCAAAATCTACCCGTGCCTGGTTTACGGACCATGGTATTTCTGTTCTAAATTGGCCCGCCAACTCCCCTGACCTTAGCCCCATAGAAAATCTGTCGGGTATTGTGAAAAGGAAGATGCAGAATGCCAGACCCAAAAACGCAGAAGAGTTGAAGGCCACTATCAGAGCAACCTGGGCTCTCATAACACCTGAGCAGTGCCAGAAACTCATCGACTCCATGCCACGCCGCATTAACGCAGTAATTGAGGCAAAAGGAGCTCCAACCAAGTATTGAGTATTGTACATGCTCATATTTTTCATTTTCATACTTTTCAGTTGGCCAACATTTCTAAAAATCCCTTTTTTGTATTAGCCTTAATATTCTAATTTTGTGACACACGGAATTTTGGATTTTCATTTGTTGCCACTTCAAATCATCAAAATTAAATGAAATAAACATTTGAATGTATCAGTCTGTGTGCAATGAATAAATATAATGTACAAGTTACACCTTTTGAATGCAATTACTGAAATAAATCAAGTTTTTCAAAATATTCTAATTTACTGGCTTTTACCTGTATATATATATGAAATACTTGACTTGGTGAATTCTAGCTGTAAATATACTCCTCCCCTCTTAACCACGCCCCCCCGGCCACGCCCCCCACCTCCCGAAATCGGAGGTCTCAAGGTTGGCAAGTATGACAGCAGCCGCTTGCTCTCTCTCTCTCACCTGCACCAACACATACACTATGGCAATTAGCCACTGGTGCGTTTATCGCCACACAAAAAGTTGGACAACTCCAACACTACACGTAAAGTGTAAATTTCAGGTCGTTTTACTATGACTCCTCAATCAGTGTGCTTATTCTACTGTCATTTGTTAAAATGTTATTTTTTGGATATTAATCATGTAATGATTATTATAAAAATATTTATTTTACGGACAGAAAGTTAATAAACACTTCATGTCATGCAACATGTGAATGTTTTAAGGGGAACTAAATGTGATCTCTGAAAGGGGTACACAATCTTTCCAAAGCAGGACCCCCACCCAGGCATAAAATACTATAGTGCATAGCTGATAAAAAAAAAAAAACAATATCTAAGTTGACCAAATCACATATATTAGAAAATAATCTCTTGAAATTGACTAGTCACTTGATTATAATAATAAGACATTTAAATTGTTATATCAGGTTTGAAACAAATGTGCTGCTGGTATGACCACAGTGTGCACGTCTGTATTCCACTGAATGCCCAGGGTGTTTGTGCATTTGCTCACACACATGAAAAATTAAGAGGGAACATTGCATGGGAACAATTAATATCACAGCACACGAACATACACATTTAAGTTAAAGGTAAAGTACCAATGATTGTCACACACACACTAGGTGTGGCGAAATTAGAAGCAGTAGAGTAGAAAAACAAGTTGACTTTATATGCCCTTTTGTGTTTCATGCTATACATTAGACCAGTGGTTCTCAACCTTTTTCAGTGATGTACCCCCTGTGAAAATGTTTTTAATTCAAGTACCCCCTAATCAGAGCAAAGCCTTTTTGGTTGAAAAAAAGAGATAAAGTAGTAAAATACAGCACTATGTCATCAGTTTCTGATTTATTAAATTGTATAACAGTGCAAAATATTGCTCATTTGTAGTGGTCTTTCTTGAACTATTTGGAAAAAAAGATATCAAAATAACTAAAAACTTGTTGAAAAATAAACAAGTGATTCAATTATAAATAAAGATTTGTACACATAGAAGTAATCATCAACTTAAAGTGCCCTCTTTGGGGATTGTAATAGAGATCCATCTGGATTCATGAACTTAATTCTAAACATTTCTTCACGAAAAAAGAAATCTTTAACATCAATATTTATGGAACATGTCCACAAAAAAATCTAGCTGTCAACACTGAATGTTGCATTGTAATGAATGGAATAGCCTACTTGATTTGATGTTCAGTTTATGAACTTACATTCATATTTTGTTGAAGTATTATTCAATAAATATATTTATAAAGGATTTTTGAATTGTTGCTATTTTTAGAATATTTAAAAAAAAAATCTCACGTACCCCTTGGCATACCTTCAAGTACCCCCAGGGGTACGCGTACCCCCATTTGAGAACCACTGCATTAGACCATGTCGAATCCGTGAAGTATGTGAAAACACTGTTTAAACATCACAACATGCCACAAATTCAGTCAGCCATTTTGAATACTCCACTTCCAAAACTATTTTCGGAGATTGACATCACAGTAGTAATGCATCAGCACTCAGAACATGTTATCAGATCAGTCATACTGGAAATAAGCAAAAATTGGAAAGGGGTGTGCTGTTTATAATTCCCAATCCTTACGTGAGACAAGAACACACATGCGTGGCTTTTTTTTTATGCATTCGAAATCGTAAATAAATAGCTAACAATTGAGTCAACAGATGGCGGGTTCTCTGCTGCGCTCAATATACTCTCTCTAAAAACATCCAGAAAGTGCCAACAATACTCCATTTTTATGTCATGACCTGAAAATTAACCAAATAAGTGATATTATTATTATAAGCACCAACACAGATGGACTATTTTAGCGGTGCATCTATAGCAGTGAGCTAATGCTAGCTTACGCTGCTATTGTTGACACACTGAGCCTAGGGTGACCAGGTGTCCGGATTTAGGCCGGACAGTCCGGATTTTTAATGCCCTGTCCGGCGTCCGGCGCAGCTTCAAGCCGGACACGTATTTGTCCTCCTTTTTGAGGCACTAGGCTTGAAGAGCGGAGTTTTTTCATCTTTGCTGGGCTGCAGCGCAATAGCCAATCAAAGACCGTAAAAAATGCCCCCAACGCAGTAACGTATCAAATGATTGGCTAAGAGCTGTGTCGGATACAAATGTGCTTATCATTGGTTAAAAAAGTAAACAAGGGTCCATGTGCTGTAGCGGCATGACATTGACAGAAAGTTAGCATCATGCCAAAACGCAAGACCTCGTTTAATTCTGAATGGATAAAAGAGAACGAATTTATAACGAAAAGCAGTCGAGACTCATTCCATGGCTTCTGCACACTTTGTCGATGTGATGTCGACGTAAGTAGTCAGGGGAATGCTGCAATTGAACGGCATGCGGGTGCGCGGATAAACATAAAAATAATAAACGTGCGGCAAGTACCTCTTCAATGAGGACATTTTTTCGTGAAGTTTCGTCACCCCTGGATGACAAGATAACCGCTGCGGAGCTGTGCAAGGTGTACCATGCTGTAAAGCAGTGGTTCTCAAATGGGGGTACGCGTACCCCTGGGGGTATGTAATGTAATGTAAGTTCATAAACTGAAGATCAAATCAAGTAGGCTATTCCATTCATTACCATAAACCCAGAGTTTCCCCCATGCCATGATGGTTTGACCCTCACTAAATTGTCTGTCAAAAAGAAGTGTGAAAAGAAATGCAACAATGCAATATTCAGTGTTGACAGCTAGATTTTTTGTAGACATGTTCCATAAATATTGATGTTAAAGATTTCTTTTTTTGTGAAGAAATGTTTACAATTAAGTTCCTGAATCCAGGTGAATCTCTATTACAATCCCCAAAGAGGGCACTTTAAGTTGATGATTACTTCTCTGTGTAGAAATCTTTATTTATAATTGAATCACTTGTTTATTTTTCAACAAGTTTTTAGTTATTTTATATATTTTTTTCCAAATAGTTCAAGAAAGACCACTACAAATGAGCAATATTTTGCACTGTTATACAATTTAATAAATCAGAAACTGATGACATAGTGCTGTATTTTACTTCTTTATCTCTTTTTTTCAACCAAAAATGCTTTGCTCTGATTAGGGGGTACTTGAATTTAAAAAATGTTCACAGGGGGTACATCACTGAAAAAAGGGTTGAGAACCACTGCTGTAAAGCATCACCAGTCCTACAGAAGTTTAGACTGCGGCATGAAAGTGGACCGGGAGATTTTCAGTGACTATCCCACAGCTAAAGGGATGGCCTGTGGCCGAACAAAAGCCAAGGCATTGTGCGAGAACGTCATCGCTCACTATTCAGTACAGGAACATACCGACTACATAAAAGAAAACAACCTACCCTTTTCCGTGGCAACCGACGCCTCAAATAAAGGAACAAACAAGTGTTTTCCCATTGTGGTAAGGTATTTTCACTTTGATGAAGGCATCCAACATGTCCTGTTGGATTTTTATAGTGACAGCAACGAAACGTCAGAAGCCATAACAAACCAGCTGCTGGCAAAACTTGAGATGTCTAGCTTAGAGGTGAAAAACATGTCTGCATATGCAGCAGACAATGCCAGTGTCAATTGTGGCAAACATAACAGTGTGTATCAGAAGCTGAAACTGAGCCAAAAAGATGTGCTCCCTGCAAACTGTTTGGCCCATATTCTGCATAACGCAACCAGATATGCAGCAAGCAGCCTTGATGTTGATGTGGAAAATTTTTTGTGGCATTTTTCTTTTTATTATATATGTTATCTACATTTAAGTCCACACATGTTATGCTTTGTGGCACTCTGCACTTGAAAAGATTCATCTCAGTGGTCACTTTTTGAACACCACAATGTATTGAATAAATACAAATACTGTTAACAAACACTTGACTTTAATATTTTTTCCTATTCAGCCACACAAACATCATCTTTAAACCACTCAAAATTGTACTATAAATAAGGTATACCAGAGTCCTATGTACACCATAGTAATTTATTGATATGCCGCATAATGTCCTCCTTTTTGGTGTCATGGAAATGGTCACCCTAACTGAGCCGCTGCTTCTGCTTCCTCTCAAACTTGGTAAAACAACATTTTAGATTATAATTCATGCATCTCTCACCTGGTAGTAGACGAATGTGGCCATGGTCTGACAGGCTGGTCGACTTTGACATCCCCCGGAATAGACCCCAAAAGAAGCCAAAGAGGAAGGCTTGCAGCAGCACGAAGCAAGTGTGACAAAAGAGTCTTTACAGTCTACAATAACATCAGAAAATATGCTAGATTTGTTGCTTGTCATTTTTAATAAATATATTGTTGTGTGTTTTGGCTGCTGTGATGTCTCCTTTCTGCCCTTCTTTGCAGTTGCTGGTTTTGGAGTTTCAGGGCGGAGCCACCGACACACACCTGCAGCCAATTTGCTACTGGCCTACTTAAGCCTCCCTCCCAGTCATCTTAGTGCCAATTGATTATAGATGTTTCACTCACCTCCAAGGACTTCTCCCACTTGCTTGGCGTTTTTCCCGGTGAACATAATTTTTCTTTGTGGCTCTCCTCCCACTTACCTTTCCAGTGGCTCTGTCCTGGTATAATTGTGTTACATTTTTTCCCTCACTCCTTCTGAGTGCGTCTTCTGTTCTCTTCTGCTCTTTTGAATGCGCTTGTTGTTATTTGTTCCACTCCTTGAGTTAAAGTTAAAGTACCACTGACAGTCACACACACACACTAGGTGTGGTGAAATTACCCTCTGCATTTGACCCATCGCCTTGTTCCACCCCCTGGGAGGTGAGGGGAGCAGTGAGCAGCAGCGGTGGCCGCGCTCAGGAATAATTTTAGTTATTTACCCCCAATTCTAACTAGGGATATCCGATAATGGCTTTTTGCTGATATCCGATATTCCGATATTGTCCAACTCTTTAATTACCGATACCGATATCAACCGATACCGATATATGCAGTCGTGGAATTAACACATTATTATGCCTAATTTGGACAACCGGGTATGGTGAAGATAAAGTACTTTTAAAACAAATTTATAAAATAAGATAAATAAATTAAAAACATTTTCTTGAATAAAAAGAAAGTAAAACAATATAAAAACATTTACCGTATTTTTCGGAGAATAAGTCGCACCGGAGTATAAGTCGCACCTGCCAAAAATGCATAATAAAGAAGGAAAAAAACATATATAAGTCGCACTGAAACTATGAAAAAAAATGCGACTTATAGTCCGAAAAATACGGTACATAGAAACTAGTAATTAATGAAAATTAGTACAATTAACTGTTAAAGGTTAGTACTATTAGTGGACCAGCAGCACGCACAATCATGTGTGCTTACAGACTGTATCCCTTGCAGACTGTATTGATATATATTGATATATAATGTAGGAACCAGAATATTAATAACAGAAAGAAACAACCCTTTTGTGTGAATGAGTGTAAATGGGGGAGAGAGATTTTTTGGGTTGGTGCACTAATTGTAAGTGTTTCTTGTGTTTTTTATGTTGATTTAATAAAAAATAAAAAATAAAAATAAATAAATAAAAACGATACCGATAATAAAAAAAATGATACCGATATTACATTTTAACGCATTTATCGGCCGATATTATCGGACATGTCTAATTCTAATCCTTAATGCTGAGTGCCAAGCAGGGAAGTAATGGGTCCCATTCTTATAGTCTTTGGTATGACTCGGCCGGAGTTTGAACTCACGACCTACCGATCTCAGGGTGAACACTCTAACCACAAGGCCACTGAGCACTGAGTGCGCTTTGTGTTATTAGTCTCAATTTTGCTGACTGTTTCTTCTCTGTTTTTATGGAGCCAGAACACTGCCAGTAAGATTTGGAATGGAAAAAAAAAATTTACATTGTAGAAAAAGTTGTAAAAAGGCAACAAATAAATACAAACATCGAAAAAAGACAATATTGTTGGTGGATGTTTTCGATGCCAATATTCATATTTTTTACACTTATTATTTTTGTGTGTTTAGAAGGTTTTTATGATCGCTTCTCTTTTTTTTTTCGGTTTCCCTTCTTTTTTTTACGGTATCAAAATAATGGCAGTGTTTTAGCATGAGGGGTGGGCGCCTGTGGTGGGGGGGCTTATAACAAGTATACCTGGAAGCAGATATATTTCTCAGATTTAACTCACATCCTCTCTGTCAAGCTTGGTCAAAAGATAGGACTCAGATGCAGAGTAGGGATTAATTCGGCAGGCTTTTATTTTGAAAGCTTCCTTTCACCTCCAGAGTCAGGGCAATTCAATATAGGCTATAACTAAACTAGTCGGCGAAAAAGGTTCCACAAAAAGGAACAACCAAAAATCACTCCGAAAGGAGGAAAACACAAAAACAATAATGGCGCCGTATATTCTATGAAATTTATCATAAATAAAAAAACGCTCCAACAAGAGGGAGAAACAATGGCTATGAAACTTCTACACGGTCTCTAATCTAAAAAAAGTTTTACAAAAATCGTCACTCAAAAAAATTGAGTAAAAGGAAGAACTGTAAGAAAAACTGAAAACTCACCACTTCGGCTGTAAAACTAAATAACACAAAATCACTCTGCTGAGGAGGAGAAAAAGAAAACTCAAAATATCAACAAAGGAATTCAGGATCAAGATTTTCAAACACGAGACGAGGCAAGGCATGGACATGACGCTGGAGAGGCACGAATAAACGAGACAATCTGGCACAGAACAAAGGGAGGCGTAGGCTTATAAAACACATGAGGGTAATGGGGAACAGGTGGAAACAATCAGGGATCAGGGATGACGTCAGACTGATGACACAAAAGGAAGGGCAAGTGACCTGAAACGAGAGGAGTTACTTTTCAAACTAAAACATGCACTTCACAAGACAGAAAAACCAGGACAAGACATCCCTCAGTGTGACACTCTCAGATTTAGCTCATTTTCATCACATTTAAGTTTAAAATAAAAGGCTGACTCTAAATATATGTAAATGTTAAATCCAAACCTAAATCCTAACTCTATACCTATATGTTACATCTAAACCTAAATGTTGGATCAAAATCTAAATGTGAGCGCTAAATGTTGGTTTTTTGCATTATCTTTGTGAATTAAAAGTCACTTACCTGCACATTGCTTCTCCTGCCTGTCTTTACGCATCCTGGGGAACACGACCTCGCTACCATGCGACCTGATTATAACAATTATACGCATATTTTTGGAATGTGGAAGGAAGTACCTCGAGAAAACCTACACATGCAAACTCCACAACAATTTATACCCGCCTGATGCACAAATGGGGATCTCTTGACTGTGCAGCCTACATGCTAACCACTGGGCCACCAATGTTGTGTAAACCTTTATTTCAGGACACCAATTCAGACTTTTAAAAGCTCAGGAAGTCTTTGCAGTTGATTTGCTGATACATGTACATACTAGTGTTGTCCTGATACCAATATTTTGGTACCGGTAACAAAATGGTTTCGATAATTTTTCGGTACTTTTTGATACTTTGATACATTGCATTATTGGCTTTATTTTAACAAAAAATCTTACGGTACATTAAACATGTTTATTATTGCAAGTTTGTCCTTAAATAAAATAGTGAACATACAAGACAACTTGTCTTTTAGTAGTAAGTAAGCAAACAAAGTCTCCTAATTAGTCTGCTGACATATGCAGTAACATATTGTGTCATTTTCCATTCAATTATTTTGTCAAAATTATGAGGGACAAGTAGTAGAAAGTGAATTATTAATCTACTTTTATATTTACTTTTAATACATGCTTACTTTCTCTTTTAACATGTTCTATCTACATTTCTGTTAAAATGTAACAGTCACTTATTCTTCTGTTGTTTGAATGCTTTACGTTAATTTTGGATGATACCACAAATTTAGGTATCAATCCGATACCAAGTGGTTAAGAGGATCCTACATTGGTCATATTCAAAGTCCTCATGTGTCCAGGGACATATTTCCTGAGTTTATAAACATAATATAAATCTTAAGAAAACGAAAAGAGATTTAGTGATGCTAAAAAATATCGATGTAATCATAGTAGTATTGGCTAGACTACTAGACGGTACTTTTTAGAGGCGGTATAGTACCAAATATCATTCTTCAGTATCGCGGTACTATACTAATACCGGTATACCGTACAACCATAGTACATACTTGACATTATTTAACTTTTTCACAATATTCTATTTATTATTGTAAAGGTTAGAGGAACACCTTTTTACTGAACATTTGAAAACGGTTGTAATGTTCTTAATTTGTATTCTGTTGTTTTATATTGTATTATTTGCTATTACTACTACTACTATTGTTATTATAATTTTAAACCTGTTTTGTCCGAACACATGAGCAAATTATATTGTTGATCAAGAGACGCCCTTATCTGCTGTACAAATGTACTCTACAAAAGAGAAGTGTGGGATACATGTTGCATTATTTGTGTTTAACTTTGTTAAATGTTTGGCTATACGGAGTATTCAGACCGGATCAGGAGGGGATAGAAAGAAGAAAAAAGATGACAGAGGTGGGGAATTGTGGATAAAAGATGCTGGCAGAAACTGCGAACGTTCGATACAATGTTCCAAGCGCCAAAAAATGCATATTGCAAGAATATTTTAATGAAGTCATTTAAAAAAAAAGTGGCAGATCAAAACGCATTCATTAAATTGTTTTAATCAGCCCTTTAAGTCATCCGGCAGCCATAACATTATAGAATGATATTGCTGAATAGACGATATGTCTGATATTTTTATTTTTGGTGGTCCACTTATGTTGACAAGCATAAATTCATTGTAAAAAAACAACAAAAAAAACGGTAAAACTACAGCAGGCAGTTGTTAAATGGCAATAGTAAAACACCGTAAAATTAAAAATAGTTTATCACAGTAGCAAATTCAGTGGAATCCTGTAAACCAAGAAACAGTAGATAACCTAAATTACTGTGTTATGATACATAGAAAACCAATGACTTTACAGTGGAAATGTATAAACTGTGTGGTACAAACTGTGAGCAGGTTATTTATTTGGTAAGCTTTTAAGGGTAGAACTAACACAAATAAAGAGACATGCTAGTCATTTCGCTCCATTATTGTTGATTGCTGGCTTTCATCCTCCTGACTGACGTGTTCAACGCGGCCTGGATTTCAGTGTTTTGTGGTTCTGTTCTGGAGTGGGCACCCCGAACCAATGCAAGTAGAGCCAACCCCCAGAAGCGCTTGAGAGATAATATCACATAGTCTTAAAAGAGAAGAAAAAGCCAGTAAACTTTTATGGAGTAGTTTGGTGCCACAGTTGCAATGGTCAGTCACATTACAACTGCTGGCATGAGGATCTGTGAGTCCCACACGTCTGTCACTTTTGACCCACTTTGCCTGACAGCTCACACATAGGGGCAATCAGGTTATGTACACTATATATATATATATATATATATATATATATATATATATATATATATATATATATACCGGTATATATATATATATATATATATATATATATATATATATATATATATATATATATATATATATATATATATATATACGTGTGTGTGTGTGAGTGTGTGTGTGTGTGTGTGTGTGTGTGTGTGTGTGTGTGTGTGTGTGTGTGTGTGTGTGTGTGTTTTCACGCCCTTTCATGCCATCTCCTCTCTTGCATGCCCCCCAAGAGGCTTTCAGGGCCTTACCTCATTTGCACTCATCACAGCAACTTGGGACTGGACTGACAGCCTCATTTTCTGCACCCTGCATGGAGCAGCTCAGCAAGCAGTGCCTCCAAACAAGCAGGCAGTCGGTGTGGTTTTATAATTAGCTGCTCTAATGTGGTAGTCTCTCTCTCTCTCAGCCCCTGTGAGTGCATATTGGCTGGCAGACCATCAGCATATGCAAGCAAGCGCTGATGATAATTGTAGATGTATGGTGTTATATGTTGACTTGAGTTTGCAGTTACAAGCTTGAAGTGAGGTGACAAAGGGAGGGGGTGGAGGTGCCGGTGCCATGTGCTGCTCGCGCTCGCCGTCTCACAGCTCACGGGGTGAGAATTAGACCATGGGCTGTTGGCCGATCGTGTGGATGTGAAATAATTGTGTTTTAAGGGGGATCTGAGAGATCACACTACAGGTTTGATCACGGCTAGCCGACTTAGGGTGAACTTGTGCTGCACCCAGAGGGCCGAGGGGCCACGTATAACTGTTGGTACCTATGCTGTATGTGTTGTGGGGGAGTGAGAATACTGGTTGCACCTGCAAGTACATCAGCATATGTGAAGAGCTGTTTTTGGCAAGAAGTTAAAAATGAAACAGGAAGAGGTATTTTTATAGGAAACTTAGCAAAAACACATTCAGAGTTATCCAGTCTCTGATAAGCTGATAAAACATGATAAGTCTAGAATAGAAATAGAGATGATACAGCCGTGGTGCCCAACCACCGGTCTAAGGACCGGTACCGGTCCGCAAAGAATCATTAAATAATTTATAAACGACTGCATTTTCTCCGACTTAACTTTCGCCTGTCCCACTAGGCACACCAATAAACTTGTTTATAGATGTACAATAAAACTCCTCATAGGAAGTTGCCATTTGTTACAACTTGGTGGCAAGATACAATGCACATCCATCCATCCATCAATTTTCTACCGCTTGTCCCTTACGGGGTCGCGGGGGTTGCTGGAGCATATCTCAGCTGCATTCGGGCGGAAGGCGGGGTACACCCTGGACAAATCGCCATCTCATCACAGGGCCAACACTGATAGACAGACAACATTCACACTCACATTCACACACTAGGGCCAATTTAGTGTTGCCAATCGACCTATCCCCAGGTGCATGTCTTTGGAGGTGGGAGGAAGCCGGAGTACCCGTAGGTAACCCACGCAGTCACAGGGAGAACATGCAAACTACCAGAGGTGTGGACTCGAGTCACATGACTTGGACTCGAGTCAGACTCGAGTCATGAATTTGATGACTTTAGACTCGACTTGACAAAATGTAAAAAGACTTGCAACTCGACTTAGACTTTAACATCAATGACTTGTGACTTCACTTGGACTTGAGCCTTTTGAATTGACATGACTTGACATGACTTGACATGACTTGCTACTTTCCCCAAAACCCAAAGATGAAAAAGTTATTCGGGAGCGCTCCGTATTTTTCATTGTGTACTTGTCTATCAGCGTTGCGTGTGTCAGCTGGTGTGCTGTCAGTACAACAGCCAATCAAATTAGATCTACTTTGTTTTCATCACACAGCATTCATCCAATCAAATTGCAGGACAACCAACGAAGAAGACATGTCCAAACCACACGCCAGTGAACAAAAAATGATGCCTAAAATAATTTCGTTTGGGTATAAAAATTACGAGGTGGTCAACACAAAACGGTTTGCAGCATGCAACACATGTGGTTCGAAAATTACTGATGGAGAGGCAACAACTTCCAACTTCGTCCGGCATTTGAAGTTGCACAAAGAACGGTAAGTTTTGAATGTAAGATAACGTTTATTGGCTAAGTAACGTGACTTTTATTTGCTGTGTAGTTAAATCAGTGAGGCTGTAAACTCACTGCTAACGTTATAACGTTATTGCAAACACGGGAATCTGTTGCAGTTCACTACCTTATTCATACTTTTTGTTCAGTGATTTTTTTAAGCAGGGTTACGTTAGTCAATATATCACTCGTAACGTTAGACGGCGGTCAGCAGCACCGCGTATTTTAGCCACCTAAAAAAAAGACAAAAATAGTAAAATAAAGGTCAGTTAAAATGTATACTATATTATGAATATGTGTACTGTTTTAGCTAGCTTTCTGACATACTGTTGGTTGTTTACCTCAGTGGTCCCCAACCACCGGGCCGCGGCCCGGTACTGGTCCGTGGATCGATTGGTATCGGGCCGCACAAGAATTTTTTTTTTTTTTTTTTTTTTTTTTTTTTAATTAAATCAACATAAAAAACACAAGATACACTTACAAGTAGTGCACCAACCCAAAAAAACTCTCTCCCCCTTTTGTTCTGGGCATTGAACATGAAGACTCTTCCTTCACTGTTCCGAGTGGCCATGAGAGTCTTGGCAGTGCCTGCCTCCAGTGCTCCAGTGGAGCGAGTTTTCAGCCATGGTGGCATCATACTACGCCCCCATCGTGCACAAATGACTGACAGACTCTTGGCTAATTTGGTCTTTTGCAAATGCAATGCAGCATAGGGCCCTGACATATAAAAAGTACAACTTTTTTGTTATGTTCACGTATATGTCATGTTTTTTCAATGTTAACACTTTTGTACAAATAAGTACATTTGCACTTTATTTTTCAATGTGTTTGTTCTGTAAAGGAATGAGTTAATGTTTAAAATGACTGGTTAATAGTGCTATTATAAAGTGCAATGTCAGCACAATTTTCTTTCCTGCAATTTAAAATGCACTTGTTTTAATAAATAAATACAGCATTTGAAAAGCATACACAATCTGTGTTAATATATTAGTCTGTGGTTAAAAGGACTTAAAAGGACTCGAAACTCAAAATGCAGGACTTAGGACTTGACTTGAGACTTTCCAGTCTTGACTTTGGACTTGACTCGGGGCTTGCCTGTCTTGACTCGGGACTTGACTCGGACTTGAGGGCAAAGACTTGAGACTTACTTGTGACTTGCAAAACAATGACTTGGTCCCACCTCTGCAAACTACACACAGAAAGATCTCGAGCCCAGGATCGAACCCAGGACCGAACCCAGGACCTTCGTAACATCCATCCATCCATTTTCTAACGCTTGTCCCTTTCGGGGTCGAGGGGGGTGCTGGAGCCTATCTTCCTAACATATAAAATCATACTTGCCAAACTTGAGACCTCCGATTTCGGGAGGTGGGGGTTGGGGGGCGTGGTCGGTGGTGGGGAGGGGGCGTGGTTAAGAGGGGAGGAGTATATTTACAGCTAGAATTCACCAAGTCAAGTATTTCATATATATATATATAAGAAATACTTGACTTTCAGTGAATTCTAGCAATATATATATATTTATTTATTTTATTTCATATATATATATATATATATATATATATATATATATATATATATATATATATATATATATATATATATATATATATATATATATATAAATAAGAGAAATACTTGAATTTCAGTGTTCATTTATTTACACATATACACACACATAACACTCATCTACTCATTGTTGAGTTAAGGGTTGAATTGTCCATCCTTGTTCTATTCTCTGTCACTATTTTTCTAACCATGCTGAACACCCTCTCTGATGATGCATTGCTGTGTGGCACGCACAAAAGTGCTTTCATCAAATGCACTAGAGTATGGAATCTTCCATCTCTCCCTAGCATGGCCCAAAACCGGTCAATCCTTGCTTCCTGAGGAAGATCTTCACTGCCAAGCACTTGGTAGTCCACTACTTCTTCCCGGAGGCTATCCAGGTCCAATCGCAGCTGCGGCTTGGAACTTACAAGCGTATTTCTTCATCTTACTCGTCGTCGGCGTTGCCACGTCTGTATCTTCCTCGTTCTTCTGCTTCGTCTCCTTGTTGTGTGCGCAGTTGTGCACTGCACTCTCTAAAAGCCGTAGATGTTATTGTCACATATGCATGTACAGTAGATGGCAGTATTGTCCTGTTTAAGAGTGTCACAACATTGCTGTTTACGGCAGACGAACAGCTTTACGGTAGACGAAAACGTGACTGCTGTTGTTGTGTGTTGTTACCGCGCTGGGAGGACGTTAATGAAACTGCCTAACAATAAACCCACATAAGAAACCAAGAACTCGCCCTCGATCATTCTACAGTTATAACGTGATTGGGCAGGCACGCTGTTTATATTGTGGGAAAGCGGACGTGAAAACAGGCTGTCGACACGTCACTCAGGTCCCGGGAGGTTTTCGGGAGAGGCGCTGAATTTTGGGAGTCTCCCGGAGAATCCGGGCGGGTTGGCAAGTATGTATAAAATATAAATGACAGATTGTAGCCAAAGGCTGATTTCCATCTGAAGGTTGATGGTAACCAGCTAGGTATCTAATTTCAAAGAAACAAGCCAGAGCTCCCACTAATTCAGCGTTATAGTGAGTTGCATTTTTCATGCACTTATTTTTGCTGTATTTATCTGGCAGAGTGGAAAGCCGGTCTCTGAAAATATAGTCTACATTAAACCGGTCCGTGGTCCAAAAAATGTTGGGAACCCCTGTGATACAGTATTATTCAGAGCCATGTATTAAGAAAATATGGCCAACTATACCACACGCCATGTTTGCTACCCAGGACGTGTGCGGCTGTGTCCGGAATAGGGTTGTACGGTATGTTGGCACTAATAAAGTACCGCGGTACTAATTAATAGGAAACGGTACTATACTGCCTTTGAAAAGTACAGGTACTGTTTTTTCATCCTTACAGTGCTGTGCGGCGGTGACTACAGAGCGAGGCGCATGATGTTGAGTGTGTGAAAACGCACACACAAAGCGCATAAAAGCAATAACATTGCAGAGAGAAAGAATGGCAAGAAACGTCAATTCTACTGGTTAATAAATATATATATATATGGCTTCAAAACTAACAATAAAGGTGACGCTTTAAACAATGAAGCGCCGCTCTTCAAGTGTTGCTTTAAAACACGCCTCGCCGAACGTGGCGATTGGTATTAGCGCCTTTGCTTCAAACTTAGGTAAACATTTAAATAGTAAGCATTCAGATCTGCACAAGGAGTTATAAATAGTGACAGGTAATAATGTAGTTGTTGCACCTTTCCTGCTGTTCGGCTCCCATGCAGACCGTAGTCGAAGAGCACAGGGGAGATGTTCCCTTCAGGGACGATGTTTCGTCGGGGGTAACACCCTTCACTTTACCCGGCAATGGGTCAGCTAAGCTCTCCTTACGGGTCAGAATGAGGAGGCCGCCGATCCATGACAATCGCTTTATTATCAGTTTTGCAGAACACAACAGGAAACGTTCATCACTCTACTGCGCAGTGCACAGTGCAGGCTCTCTGTCTCTTTAGTCGCCCACTCACTCACTGAATTCACTCACCGAACATATTGTCATTCTCACAAAAACACATAAACTAATTTCATGAGTTAACCGCTCACCTGTCGTGCACATGTAGAAACGTAAACACGCACACAGCTGCTTGGCTTTATGCCAAATATTAGCAGGATTAAAAACTCCCAATTAGCGTCAATTAATGCAAGTGTAATGACTAAATTGTGTGGGAAATTCCTACAATTTTTGTTTTATCTTTAACAATGTGTGTGTTACCTGCTACATGGTTTACCTGTGTACTTGTATCAGTGACGTGCGGTGAGGTTGATGGCTGGTGAGGCACTGACTTCATCACAGTCAGATTAACAAACATTTGAACCCAAAAGAGTATCTTATTCACCATTTGATTGGCAGCAGTTAACGGGTTATGTTTAAAAGCTCATACCAGCATTCTTCCTTGCTTGGCACTCAGCATCAAGGGTTGGAATTGGGGGTTAAATCACCAAAAATGATTCCCGGGCGCGGCGCCGCTGCTGCCCACTGCTCCCCTTACCTCCCAGGGGGTGATCAAGGGGATGGGTCAAATGCAGAGGACAAATTTCACCACACATAGTGTGTGTGTGACAATCATTGGTACTTTAACTTAATTTTAACTTTACATACGTATACAAACTGTAGCACATAAAAAAGCACATTTTAATAAAAAAAAACGTTATTATGGTCTTACCTTTACTTATAAATGAAGTCCATGCGCTGCTCCTTTTGAACAAAAGCATCGATAACTTGTTTAGAGAAGTCTTCCTTATCTTTCTTCAGCTTTAAAAGTCTCTCTGTCTCAATGGACATCTTCTTTTAATTATTACCTCCTGCTTCGATTGAAAGTCCAGTTTAGAAAACTGTTTTATTTTAGATATGTAATCTTCCATGTTAATAGATCAGGCGAGAGGAAAAAATAAACGATCGCTGCTAACTGTTGCTGCTTGTTGTCACTTCTTCAGCAGCCGAGTAGTCGCAGAAATGCTCCCTGGGATTACTACCGTCCTCTACCACCAGGAGGCGGGATTACTGCGAGCCTCAGCCAGTGCGTCTTTGCAGCCGTTTTATGATTGCTCAGCACAAGAAATACGTTACACACATACAGTTGTTGACAAAATACACTGTACATTATATACCTCAGCTAACTAAACTATGGAAATGTATAATATAATTCATATAGCAATACGGTCTCACTGCACAGCAGGCCAGCAGTTAGCCGAGTCATTGCGCAATCCATGGTGAGGCTCAACTCACCGTGCCTCAACTGGCTGCTGATCACCACAAGTCTCTTCTCAGTATTTGAACGGCAAATGTGAAAATTCAGCGATTTTAAATAAAAAATAATCTAAAACTGGTGAAGTTAAATGCAAAATAACTTTATAGTATAATCACTGGATACATATAACAATTACATTTTTTTTTTCTTTTTAAATTTTTTTTCTTTCCATGATGGCACGCGAGGCCCCGCCTCACCTGCCTCCCCTGACTGCACGTCACTGACTTGTATCCATAGTTTTGTTTTTAGTATTTACTAATGATTGTATTTTTCTTAAAGCATAGACCAGGAATGGCAACCATAAATCATGAAGCATTTAATATAATGTCAATAAATATTTGTATTCTATTGTAACCTAATCCTTGATTATGGCAGACTATATATAATATTTGAAAATTGTAAACTGTTCTTTGAGTGCAACAAGAAAAGCCCAACGTGTTTAATGCCTTTTAATTTCTATTTTAACCTTCTAAAATTGTTCTTTGAGTTCAATAGGAAACATATGTTTAATGTATTGCAAGATATTCTGTTAAAATAAAGCCAATATTATCATTTTTTGTAGTTCCCTTCGTTTTGAAAAATATCGCTACACATTTTGGTACCTGGACAACCCTAGTCCTGAAGCATGTAATTGTTGTCGTTTTGACGAAATAAACCAATACATATATCCAAATATTAGGACTTTGAATATTTGGGGACCACATGATTCGATTCGATTCATTTCTTGGGGGTAACAATTTGATTCAGAATCGATTTTTGATTCAAAATGATTCTTGATTCAAAATCAATATTTTTTTAATGACATTGGATGTCAGTTATTAACTACAACTACTAATTTCTATATTATATTGAAAAAAAAAAGCTGGTTTTACCCAAAAAATTAATAAAGCCACATACGAGAAGTACCCAACACTTCTATTTTTTTAAAGTAAATATGTACAGCAGATATGGTCATCTACATCAACAATGTGATTTGCCAGACTGCATACTTGCCAACCTTGAGACCTCCGATTTCGAGAGGTGGGGGGGGCATGGTCGGGGGGGGGGGGGGGGGGGGGGGGCGTGGTTAAGTAGGGAGGAGTATATTTACAACTAGAATTCACCAAGTCAAGTATTTCATATATGTATATATGAGAAATACTTGACTTTCAGTGAATTCTAGCTATATATATATATATATATATATATATATATATATATATATATATATATATATATATTTATGAATAAGAGAAATACTTAAATTTCAGTGTTCATTTATTTACACAAATACACACACATAACACTCATCTACTCATAGTTGAGTTAAGGGTTGAATTGTCCATCATTGTTCTATTCTCTGTCACTATTTTTCTAACCATGCTGAACACCCTCTCTGATGATGCATTCTGCTTCGTCTCCTTGTTGTGTGCGCAGTTGTGCACTGCACTCTCTAAAAGCACAGTAGATGGCAGTATTGTCCTGTTTAAGAGTGTCACAACATTGCTGTTTACGGCAGACGAACTGCTTTACGGTAGACGAAATCGTGACTGCTGTTGTTGTGTGTTGTTGCCGCGCTGGGAGGACGTTAATGTAACTGCCTAACAATAAACCCACATAAGAAACTAAGAACTAGGGTTGGCAAGTATGCAGAATGGCTGGATAGAACAGGTTAAAAAAAAAATCTGTTTTTTATTTTCTGTAATCGATTATGAATCGTTACAAATAAAGAATCACAAGTAATTCGTAAATCATTTTTTGACACCCCTGCTAAAATAGTTCTGGTTTTAACATGCTCCAGCTCATAAACTTACAATAAAACATGCTTTTATTTCGTCAATGTGTAATTTTGCAGCTGCTGCTACATTCCCGCAGTGTTTCGTGACCAGCAGGCTCTCGAACACGCACCCGACCGTGCAATAAACGTAAAAAAAAATACACAGAACGACCAAAAAATAATAATAATTACCCTAACTTTGCCTTGTATATAATTTTTAGCTGTGTGTAAACGCACCACATGATTGAAATTAAATCATGCTGATTCAATAAATAAAGGGTTTTAATTTTCTTAATAGCCATAAATATATATTATTGTAACTGATCTTTTTTCTTGGAAACATGCTAAGTGAATAAGTGTACTTTTGTACTTATTTTCCCATATTTCTGCACAATAACTCAGATATGGTCAAACTGGCGAGCAGTAGAGAATATGGAGTAATTTTTTAACCAGAACATATTTTGTTTTATTCATTAGTTGTTATATTTCTCGCCACTTTATGTTGTATATTTTTTATGAGATTTCCAGTTCATTTTATCATCTATTATTACATCCAAAATTTGGTTTCTTTTACTCTTTCAATGTCTACTCCGTCTATTTGTATTTGTGTTTGACTTTCTCTTGTACTGTTACCGAATTGCATTATTTTAGTTTAACTGAGGATAGTCTGTTTTTGTCAAACCATCTCTTAAATGTGTTCATTTCTTCTGTTATTATTTGTATTAGCTTCTGTGTGTTCTCTCCTGAACAAAATGCAGACGTCGTGCCGTGTGTTTATCTCGCACAAGACGCTGTAATCTGTGGCGAACCTTCCATTCCCATACTAGTCTTCTTTCCGGGTTATGAGCAAAGCGATGTAAAAGCTTTCCACAAGTCCCGCTGGTGAAGCAGCTCCATGCTGGACAACAGGGCATTTCTGCACGTTGAAAAACTAACGAGGAAGTGCCGCACACACATTGCATCAGCTCAAAGTTGGTAGCAAACATGGCGCCCTGTAGTCACTTTTGACCAATCATTGAGGATATCACCTGATTGGCCACACTCTTTTAGGTTGTATTCAGTCACGTGACTTTTGGACGGAAGAAAACAAAGGCTGGGCCACCAAACCAACATTGCGACTGTGCAGCAAACAGAGTACGAACTATCTGAGTATGCGAGAGGCCTAGATCTTACCACTAAAGGCAGATACGAGTAAAAAAAATCTAACTATGCAATGGAATAGATTCCTATACGTTATCAAAAAAAGATTTGTCGAGTGATCTAATGGATTATACGTCGGTCGCGTCCCCAAACATATCGAACTATCTGGTGCTCCAGACATCATTCTACACCACAAAACAGATGAAAACTTGGAAAAGCATGGAGGTCCACAACTTCTTTGTGTGTGACTGGGTCAAGGAAGTGGGTATCAGGACTCACCCGGATAAATATGTTTTGCTCGGGTAAGGTTGCAGTTCATGATTCATGCCAGGTTTGTTACCTTGTTGTTGCATGCGCTGTTTACAAGTGCGCAGGTTTTTCTCCGTCTTTATAAGAATATAACTATAGATGTCAACATTGTGTTTGTGCTGAAAGCTTCATTTATAATTGTTGTCTTTGATTAAAGCTTACCGTAATATCCGGACCATAGAGCGCACCGGATTATAAAGCGCACCCGATTATAGGGCGCATTAAAGGAGTGATATTATTATTATTTTTTCTAAATTGAAAACATTTTCTTGTGCTCTACACAACATGTAATGGTTGTTCTCTGGTCAAAATGTTGCATGGATTATGTTTTACAGTTCATCTCATACTTGCCAACCTTGAGACCTCCGATTTCAGGAGGTGAGGGGAGGGGGGGCGTGGTCTGGGGGGGCGTGGTTGGGGGCGTGGTTAAGAGGGCAGAGAAATACTTGAATTTTAGTGTTCATTTATTTACACATATACACACACATAACACTCATCTACTCATTGTTGAGTTAAGGGTTGAATAGTCCATCCTTGTTCTATTCTCTGTCACTATTTTTCTAACCATGCTGAACACCCTCTCTGATGATGCATTCTGCTTCGTCTCCTTTTTGTGTGCGCAGTTGTGCACTGCACTCTCTAAAAGCCCTAGATGTTATTGTCACATATGCATGTACAGTAGATGGCAGTATTGTCCTGCTTAAGAGTGTCACAACATTGCTGTTTACGGCAAACGAACTGCTTTACGGTAGACGAAAACGTGACTGCTGTTGTTGTGTGTTGTTACCGCGCTGGGAGGACGTTAATGAAACTGCCTAACAATAAACACACATAAAAACCAAGAACTCGCCTTCAATCATTCTACAGTTATAACGTGATTGGGCAGGCACGCTGTTTATATTGTGGGAAAGCGGACGTGAAAACAGGCTATCGACACGTCACTCAGGTCCGCCTGAATTTTGGGAGATTTTCGGGAGAAAATTTGTCCCGGGAGGTTTTCGGGAGAGGCGCTGAATTTCGGGAGACTCCCGGAAAATCCGGGAGGGTTGGCAAGTATGGTTCATCTTCAAGCCGCTTTCTGACAGTCGCTTCCGGATGCACCATTTTGTGGGCAGTCTTATTTACGTGGCTCACCTTTGGCAGCGTCTTCTCCCCGTCATCTTTGTTGTTGCAGTGTAGCGCGCAAGGACGGGAGTGGAAGAAGTGTCAAAAGATGGAGTTAACTGTTTTAATGACATTCAGACTTTACTTAAATCAATAACGGAGCAGCATCTCCTCATCCGGAAACAACAACAAGGTCCTGTGAAAAACCGTCCGACCGGAACACTAATAACTAAAGTTCCTTGGCTGAGTAATGTAAACTCACTACACCGGTATGTTTTAGCGCTTTCATGGCAAGTTTACTGACAGATATAAGTAAGAACTTTACACTACTTTATATTAGAAATGGCAACAGCGGAGGATGAATGTCCCATAACAAGAAGATAGAGAAAAAGAAGAAGCTTATCAACAACGGCGTCGGCGCAGACGTGCGCAATTTCTCCGGATTTTCGCAGATCCCAAATACAGATCAGCAGGTACCAGAAGGTAAGAAAAATTGCTTTTGCATAATATTGCAAAACAAAACACCAGATGATATGTCTTACCTAATACACACACATCATAATAATACTCTTATATTTATTGCGCCGACAATCCTTCATGCAGTGCGGCTTCATAGCTTATCAAAGTCGTACTAAAACATTTTGATAGATTTTTGAGCGCCGTGTGTAATGTTCTATATTCTCTATGGAACATTTAAAATGTTGGTGTTTACTTGAGACCTATCGTGCAGTCTACACTGTTTCTTATGTTTGACTGCCATCTACAAGTCAGTACACCATGTACCAAATAAAATGGCTTCGAAGTGGGTAAGATCAACCAAAATTATTCCTTACATTAGGCGCACCGGGTTATAAGGCGCACTGTCAAGTTTTGTGGAAAAAAAAAGATTTTAAGTGCGCCTTATAGGCCGGAAAATACGGTAACTCTTTTAGGTTTTGCTCACATTTGCCTTCTTTTATTAAGACGAGTCGAGTTGTTTTTTTTACAAAACACTCCTAGCAAAATTGTGTTTTAAGACCTCTGAAACAAGACAAAATACTAATATTATCAAGATAATACTTGAATGGGAAATAGTCAACGTTAAAAGTACATCCAACATGTTAACAGGTTTCTCCATGTACTGGGTTAACGCATGCGCAGTGTTTGTGGGCGGGAAGTGGGGATAGTGTGTTTCCAGTTTTTCCTCTGTGCAAAGAGATTAAAAGTTGTGAACCATAATAAACATTGTGTTTGTTCACCTGCAATTAACATTGGTAGCAGAGGATGGTTGAGGATGGCTGCAAACTTTAAAATACGCGTGCTGGAAAAATGAAGTTAACATTTGGACGCGGGTTACAGAACTCGGTAAGAAACAGCAAGCACTGGCTGTGGCTTTGGGACTTGAAGGAAGAGCCAGAGAAATTGCAATGGAGATATCTGCGGAGGAGTTGGACAATGACAACGGTATGACGGCATTATTTGCAAAACTGGATGACGTTTTTCTGAAAGAGGAAAAGGATCGCGCATACGAAGCGTAAACGTACTTCGACCGCGTCACCAAAAATAGTTCAGTTTCAATGGTGGACTATATTATTGACTTTGAACAGCGCTACAACCGGATGAAAAGGTACAATATGACGCTCCCTGATGCGGTGTTTAAACTTCTTGACACAGCCTGCCTCGATGAGAAAGACAGGCAGCTAGCACTGATGGCTAACACGGAGCTAAGCTTCTCGTCAATGAAGTCAGCTCTCAAAGGGATATTCGGAGGTGAAACAACGGGCTCGTCATGTGAGTTACAACTGAACCAGGACACCGCTTTCCTCACAGAACAGCCACAATGGAGAGGAAGACGGAGCACACCGTTTCAACGTGGACAACAAAGATCGGTGACTGGATAAGTACGGTAAACGATCACAATGTGCCGTGTGTCAAAGCACATGCCACTGGGCAAAGGACTGCCCGCTCAAGAAGCACAAACAAGTAAGATTGACTGAAAATGACGATTTGGATGAAGTTAATATCACGCTGTTAACAAATGATCCCCAGTCTAAAGCTGAGATTTTTATGACTGAAGCTGCAGGCTCAGCAATCATAGACACTGCCTGCACTCGCACAGTGTGTGGAGAAAAGTGGCTGGAAAGTTATGTAGATAATCTCAATGAAAAGCAGGTATATTATCTCAGAAGTACAGAAAGGTCTAGCAACAGACAGTTTCGTTTTGGAGATGGAAATGTGATTCATTCCACCAGAAAAGTGCATCTACCTGCTAAAATAGGATTAACAAAGTGTAACATTGAGACAGAAGTTGTCAAAGTCGATATTCCACTCCTGCTGAGTAAAACATCATTAAAAAAGGCAGGAACTACAAACGTACGTTAGACATGGAAAACGACAGGGCAGTGATGTTTAAGCAGCAGATACCTCTTCAGTTTACCAGCTCAGGACACTACTGTGTTGACATAAGAGACAATGATGACATGGAATGTCGGATTCAAGATTTATTTGCTGAAGATGAAGTCCTGATCGTAACAGACAATATGTCCACAATCGAGAAGAACAATGGCCTCCTCAAACTTCACAAACAATTTGGCCATGCATCAGCAGATCGCCTGCATAAGCTAATTCAAAGTTCAGGGAACAAAGACAGGGATTGTCTCACTATTTTGCAACAAATAGTGGATGAATGTGACACGTGCCAAAGATATAGCAAGACAAAGCCAAAGCCAGCTGTTGGTTTGCCTCTAGCTTCGGAATATAATGAAACGGTGCCGATGGACCTGCACGAGCTGGAGTCAGGCATTTGGTATTTACCTATAATGGACCATTTCACACGTTTCAGCGCTTGAAATATTGTGAAAACCAAGAACTCTTCTGTAATTGTCAACTCTTTCATCCTCACATGGATAAGTGTCCATGGTCCTCCCAAAAAGCTTTTCAGTGACAACGGAGGAGAATTTAACAATGAAGAGTTCAGGGACATGGCAGAAAACTTCAATTTCGAGATCAAAACCACCGCAGGATACAGTCCATGGAGCAACGGACTATTGGAACGTCATAATCAGACACTCCCAAACATCGTCCAGAAAGTTAAACGGGAAAAAGATTGTGACTGGTGCACTGCCTTGGACTGGGCCTTAATGGCTAAGAACTGAATGCACAGTGTACATGGTTATAGTCCACATCAACTGGTATTTGGTCAAAATCCTAACCTTCCCACTGTATTGGTAAATGAGCTGCCTGCACTAGAGGGCGCTACAGTGAGCACAAGAGGAGAACACATATCAGCTTTGCATGCCTCGAGGAAGGCTTTCGCTGAAGTTGAATGTTCAGAGAGGATAAGAAGGGCATTAAGAAAACAGCTCAGATACACATGAAAAATATGAGACAGGAGAAAAGGTTTACTATAAACGAGGAGATGCAGAGTGGAAGGGAACAGGAGTGGTGATTGGTCAAGATGGAGCCGTCGTGTTTGTAAGACACGAAGGTATTCTAGTTAGAGTTCATCACTCACGACTTAATAAGGTACACACACAGATTAAAGACAGGAAAATTACACAAAGTATTGTTCACACTGAAACAGGATGTGAAAAACATGAAGAGAGCATACTCGCTGATAGTAACACAGATGCTTTATACAGAGCATCATGTAGCTCAGATAATGAACAAAACACAGACGGTGAAAATGAACATGACAGTGATGGAGAGGGAAACACGAGTGAAGGTGTAATTCAAACTGATGCACCCCAAATGAATCACAGAGCCTGTGATAATCTTGTCTCTGCTCCTAATGTGAAGTTAAAGACAGGACAGATTGTAACTTTCATGAAAAGAGATACAAGTGTAACATGTAAGGCTAAAGTACTCAGTAGAGCAGGTAAAGCCACGGGAACCTATACACACTGGTATAATGTGCAGCATATTGAGCCTGATGGCAGTACTGGACTAAAAGAGGCAGTTGACATGTCATGTGTACAACATCTTAACACTGAGTCAGCTGTCAGGGAGGCTGATGTACTCATAACAAAAGACATATCATTTGATGCAGCCAAACAGGCAGAGATAGAAAGCTGGAAAAACAATAATGTTTTTGAAGAGACTGAAAATACAGGCCAAAAATGTATCTCCACCAGGTGGGTCTGTAGTCTCAAAGAAAGTGACACTGGTATTGTACCCAAAGCCAGACTTGTAGCAAAGGGTTTTGAAGAACTTAATTTAAAAAATCTACAAAAGGATTCACCAACATGTGCTTCTGAATCTCTAAGGCTATTGCTCAGTGTAATTTGTCAAAATCATTGGAAAGTCCATTCTATGGACATCAATTTTGCCTTTTTACACGGTATGGAGTTGTCGAGAGACATTTATGTCAATCCTCCCCCAGAAGCTGACTGTAAGGGGGTTCTTGGGAAACTAAAGAAGTGTGTGTATGGCTTTGCTGATGCATCTCTCTATTGGTACAACAAGGTGAAGGAAATAATGCTGAGCACAGGTGGTAAAGTGTCACAGGTAGACCCAGCAGTATTTTATTGGCTGGATGATGAAAACACAGTGACGGGTGTAATCGCATGTCATGTGAATGATTTTCTGTGGGCAGGCTCACCAAACCTTTCAAAAAATGTGATCCCTAAACTGAAGTCTGGGTTCCAAGTGGGACGTGAGGAACATGACAATTTCTGCTATTTGGGAATGGATTTTGAAACTGTTAATGATTCTGTACAGTTGCATCAGCACAGTTACATTGAAAGTCTGCACCCCATTCACTTACAGCCCGTCCGTGCTCTCTAGAAAGAGATGCTCCTCTTAATGAAACAAAAAAAGAACAACTCAGATCAAAAATAGGACAGATACTCTGGGTTGCAAAACAGACAAGACCTGATGTAATGATATATTCTTGTGGTCTGGCATCTAGTCTAAAGAATGCGACTGTGCAATCACTTCACAATGCTAGTAAGTTAGTCCGTAAACTGAAAGCTGAAAAAGTGACTTTGAAATTTCAACATTTGGGAAATGATAATGCCTTAAACCTAACTGTATTCAGCGATGCTCCATTAAGAAATCTTCCAGATGGAGTTACACAAGAGACAATGATCACCCTAATGGGAAATGGAGGAAAATTTTCTCCCCTTTACTGGCAGTCCAAGAGGATTCGACGAGTGGTGCGAAGCACCCTTGCTGGAGAGACTCTTGCAATGTCGGATGGAATAGACAACGCTGTGTTTCTTACCACCCTTTATTCTGAGCTCACTACTGGTCTAAATACTCCAGCGTTAGTTTATGTGACTGATAATCATTCCCTCTATGATGCTCTTCGATCAACAAAACAGGTCACAGAGAAAAGGCTTCGGTTAGATATAAGGGGCATCAAAGAACTAATTCACAACAGAAAAATGCAGAAAGTGCTTTGGCAGCAACAAAAGCTCAACTGGCTGACTGTCTTACGAAAAAGGGGGCATCACCCTTGATGCTTTTGAAAGCATTGAGTGAAGGAAAATGGGTTCTTACCTAAGTTGATGTTATTGTTTCTGTTGTTTAAAAAGACATGTATTTGTTCTCAAGAAACATGTGCTATTTAATTTTGTTTTATAAAAGATAGGGAGATTGTTAACATGTTTCTCCATGTACTGGGTTAACGCATGCGCAGTGTTTGTGGGCGGGAAGTGGGAATTGTGTGTTTCCAGTTTTTCCTCTGTGCAAAGAGATTAAAAGTTGTGAACGATAATAAACGTTGTGTTTATTCACCTGCAATTGACACAACAAACCTTAAACGAAATGATCACTGCAAACTATTTGTGTGTCGTTCTCACCAGTTCCAGGTCCTGAAATGGCTGTCCCAATTTGTCGGATTATATTCTCGGCCATCTACATTCCAGGTGAGATGCATGATTTATGATCTAGAATAAATTTACAGGGAGCAAGGAAGCTGACCACTCGATGATGTAAACATACGGACACAAGCTTGTGATCGCGACGCCGCTATAAATAGTTTGTCTGCATTACCACTTGTAATAACAATATCACTAATACTTGGTTAATATTCAAATCACGAAATGTAAATGGAGTATGGTTGGTGCTTTTTGAATGGTTATTTATCGGATTTTTTGGTCAGAATAACGGAGCTCCCTTTGGCTCCGCTGTAAGCAGACTTTTATTTACGTTTTTTTAATATTTAGAATGCGTTAAAAAAAATATATATGTCTGTCGTCCTGTTTTTCATAATGATTGTGAATGATAGGCAACATTCCCAAAAAAGTGCAGTTCTCCTTTAAAGTCAGCTGACATGTTATCTTTAAACACTGTCATGTGTGATGTGGGTTACACTTGAATTGTTACTGCGACATCCAGTTGACACATTTAGAACAGCAGTTTCTTTCTTTAAAAAATATGCAGCTCATTTTTATATTTAGCAAACTGAGCTTGCGGGCCGTATCCCCTAATGTAGACACTTGAAGTGCGACAAAGTCCACATTGACGCAAATAATGGTAGTCTACATATTTGTTTTCATCACTGTTTTAAACAAGAATAACAACTGAGAGCACTTTTCGACGAAACGGAAAATTTCGCCATAAAAACAAGCGGCAAAAACACAGAGCTTTAACTTACAGTTGTGTCAAGATGTCCCGATCGATGACTGGCCTGCTGATAACATAAAACATGTAGCATCAAAAACAAAGTGGGTCTTCTTTGATTTATCCCTGGGGTTCACATATGATGTAAATATCCATCCATCCATCCATTATTCCCTTTGGGTTCGCGGGGGGCGCTGGAGCCTATCTCAGCTACAATCGGGCGGAAGGCGGGGTACACCCTGGACAAGTCGCCACCTCATCACAGGGCCAACACAGATAGACAGACAACATTCACACCCACATCCACACACTAGGGCCAATTTAATGATGCCAATCAACCTATCCCCAGGTGCATGTCTTTGGAAGTGGGAGGAAGCCGGAGTACCCGGAGGGAACCCACGGAGTCACGGGGAGGACATGCAAACTCCACACAGAAAGATCCCGAGCCCGGGATTGAATCCAAGACTACTCAGGACCTTCGTATTGTGAGGCAGATGCACCAACTCCTCTTCCACCGTGATGCCCATGATGTAGATAGAACGCGTTAAATCCACACTTTTGCTTTGGGGCTGCCTCCGCCGGTGAGAAATTCAACTTCCTCATCTCAGAAGGAAAAGCATCTGATTGGCTCACCTTCGTCGCTAACTCTCATATTGTACGCTATCAGAGAACTGTGATTGGATACTTTCCAAAACTTGTCCCACCCATTTACAAGACGAAATCAAACATGACTGAATTTAGTTTCTGACAACTTTTAGTCTCATTTTTATTCGTCGACGCAGGTTTACTGAGGGCTGGGGGGAGGGGTGTGAGTGTGTGTGTCCGTGTGTGTGTGTGTGTGTGTGTGTGTGTGTGTGTGTGTGTGTGTGTGTGTGTTCGTGTGTATGTGTGTGTGTGTGTGTGTGTGTGTGTGTGTGTGTGTGTGTGTGTGTGTGTGTGTGTGTGTGTGTGTGTGTGTGTGTGTGTGTGTGTGTGTGTGCATGCAACCTCTGACACAGAAGCAACAGAAAGAGGGAAGATAACATCATACAAGTGTTGTGTGTCCATTTTTCAGCGGATTTCTCCACAATTGGGGATAATGTTGTCATACATACGTTTTGTGGGTATAATAACATTTATTTTCTCAACTACAAACATTTTGATTTTTGAGTGGAAAATATATTTATTTGAGGGGGCTCTGCCCCCTTTTGTCCCTACGTAGAGCCGTCCCCGGATCTTAACGAATTCATGATTTTACTTTATAGTGCTTTTTTTTGGCAACTTCGGCAATGTTAGTGTTACGGCTCGCTGCGTATTATTCAGTGCGCTTCTCTGAGCGCACCTCTGGACACGCCCACGGGCGTTACTCTCTAGCCCCTGCACGGCTGCTCTCACTCACGAATCAACGCACCTGACGCTGATGAGGACACCACACACTACTTAGACCAGCGCGTCCTGCGTTCCAGTGCCAGAATGTAGCCATCTGTATAGCACAGTAAGCCCACACGTTTCTAGCTCCTCTTCATGTGCCTGGGGACGGCGTGGCGCTGTTGGCAGAGTGGCTGTGAGGGTTCCTGGTTCAATCCCCACCTTCTACCATCCTAGTCACGTCCGTTGTGTCCTTGAGCAAGACACTTCACCCTTGCTCCTGATGAGTCCTGGTTAGCGCCTTGCATGGCAGCTCCCGCTATCAGTGTGTGAATGTGTGTGTGAATGGGTGAATGTGGAAATAGTATCAAAGCGCTTTGAGTTCCTTAAAGGGGAACATTATCACAATTTCAGAAGGGTTAAAACCATTAAAAATCAGTTCCCAGTGGCTTATTATATTTTTCGAAGTTTTTTTCAAAATTTTACCCATCACGCAATATCCCTAAAAAAAGCTTCAAAGTGCCTGATTTTAACCATCGTTATATACACCCGTCCATTTTCCTGTGACGTCACACAGTGATGCCAACACAAACAAACATGGCGCATAGAACAGCAAGCTATAGCGACATTAGCTCGGATTCAGACTCGGATTTCAGCGGTTTAAGCGATTCAACAGATTACACATGTATTGAAACGGATGGTTGTAGTGTGGAGGCAGGTTACGAAAACGAAATTGAAGAAGAAACTGAAGCTATTGAGCCATATCGGTTTGAACCGTATGCAAGCGAAACCGACGAAAACGACACGACAGCCAGCGACACGGGAGAAAGCGAGGACGAATTTGGCGATCGCCTTCTAACCAACGATTGGTATGTGTTTGTTTGGCATTAAAGGAAACTAACAACTATGAACTAGGTTTACAGCATATGAAATACATTTGGCAACAACATGCACTTTGAGAGTGCAGACAGCCCAATTTTCATCAATTAATATATTCTGTAGACATCCGCGCTCTTTTCCTGAAAGCTGATCTGTCCAGTTTTGGAGTTGATGTCAGCAGGCCAGGGAAGCTAGGGTCGATATTCTTCTCTTGATCATCTTCGGTGGCATAAGGGACGGTGTGAGCCAAGACATCCAGGGGGTTTAGCTCGCTCGTCTGCGGGAACAAACTGCCGCCATTGCTTGCCGTGCTACCGAGGTCCTTTGTCCCTGAATTGCTCACACACTCCAGCAGATTCAATGAGGGTCTGGCGGCAGATTTCTTTGACTTTATTGTTGGAAATGCATCTGCTTTGAGTGTCGCAGGATATCCACACATTCTTGCCATCTCTGTCGTAGCATAGCTTTCGTCGGTAAAGTGTACGGAACAAACGTCCAATTTCTTGCCACTTTCGCATCTTTGGGCCACTGGTGCAACTTGAATCCGTCCCTGTTCGTGTTGTTACACCCTCCGACAACACACCGACGAGGCATGATGTCTCCAAGGTACGGAAAACAGTCAAAAAAACGGAAAATAACAGAACTGATTTGACTCGGTGTTTGTAATGTGTTTGAGAAAATGGCGGATTGCTTCCCGATGTGACGTCACATTGTGACGTCATTGCTCCGAGAGCGAATAATAGAAAGGCGTTTAATTCGCCAAAATTCACCCATTTAGAGTTCGGAAATCGGTTAAAAAAATATATGGTCTTCTTTCTGCAACATCAAGGTATATATTGACGCTTACATAGGTCTGGTGATAATGTTCCCCTTTAAAAAAAGGTACAAAAGCGCTATACAAGTATAACCCATTTACCATTTTTACCTTCTCGCTTTTTGTGTTTCCCCACCTCTGTGCTCATTGTGTTGTGTCATGTTTCGTCGTGCCACAGCATTCCTCTGTTCCCTGGATTCGAGCTGTGTGTCTCATCTCCCCGGACTTCCTGCTGCTTCCCCGGATCTCGACCTATCGCCTGCCCACGGACCTTGATGCCTCTCTCCAGCCCTCGACCTCTCGCCTGCCCACGGACCTTGATGCCTCTCTCCAGCCCTCGACCTCTCGCCTGCCCACGGACCTTAATGCCTCTCTCCAGCCCTCGACCTCTCGCCTGCCCACGGACCTTGATGCCTCTCTCCAGTCCTCGACCTCTCGCCTGCCCAGGGACTTCCAAGCCAGCCTCGCCTTCTTTGGACTTCCGCATTCCTCTCAACACGCACCTTCAACACTTGCTGGTAACACTCTCCGGTTAGACTCATCACATAGTCTCACACCAAGTATTCTGTTTAATTACACACGTCATATTATATTGATAATAAATACGCCTCAGGCTAAACGACGTCCCTGCCTCAGTGCCGCCTTCTTACATTACAGTTAGTGGGATTAGTATTTTAAATCATGATTCAAATCATGAGACATGATTTCTATAGGTCAACAGCAATATGTCAAAATATTAATTACTTGTAGTTTTCTTTCCTCAATGTTTTCTTCTCTGTGTGTTTGCTTCCCTTGCAAGGCTGTTTCAGTGACAACCAACCTTTGCCACCATAGTTGGTCATTTTCCCATCGCCAAGACTGCCAAGTGCTTTCCTCGGATCTCTGCGCTTGAAAATGAATTCCGTCATCTTCTTTTTCCAACCACGACCAATTTCAAAAATAATTTCTCACCACAACCCAACAGAGAGACTGTTTCTGCCACGACCTGTAGAAAAAGTTGTGAGCTCGCCGGAGCGAACGATTCCGAAAAGCATATGTTATTTCAAAAATTACTACATCATTAAATACACATTAAATACACAAGTAGACAAAAATGCGAAGATGTTAGGGGCATGTTTGCTCGCAAAAAATGCAGCAAAGCCACTGACACCTACGTTTTCGCAGACAAGCCGCTGCCATTTTTGTTTTATAGCGCACAATCTCGTGGTATTGCACTTCCGAGCGTTCCCAGAAGGTCAACTGAAGCAACCGACACCGACCAAAACATAAAAACTCAACCCGACTCGATCAATACGCATTGTTTGAGTGGACATTGGAAATAATTAGCACTTTGGCTAGAAAAACAGCGGACATCTGGGATCACTGATGATCACACTGTCATGCAATGACCCCCAGGATGGACTTTGACATCTGACGGAGCAGTGACTAACCAGAGCACTGTGGTGGGTGTCACTTTACACAACACACACACAATAAACAAAAGCGTAGCTGGTTATTAATGTACAAGTGATGCACACTTTCATCTAGAGACATTAAACATCCATCCATCCATTTTCTATTGCTTGTCTCGGGGTCGCAGGGGTGCTGGAGCCTATCCCTGCTGCATTCGGGTGAAAGGCGGGGTACAACCTGGACAAGTCGCCACCTCATCGCAGGGCCAACACAGACGGACAACTTTCACACTCACATTCACGCACTAGGGACAATTTAGTGTTGCCAATCAACCTATCCCCAGGTGCATGTCTTTGGAGGTGGGAGGAAGCCGGAGTACCCGGAGGGAACCCACGCAGTCACGGGGAGAACACAGAAAGACCCCGAGCCCAGGATTCGAACCCAGGACCTTTGTATTGTGAGGCACTAACTCCTGTCCCACCGTGCTGCCAAGAGACATTTTTAAACATAGTTATCGAAAATGAATCGAAGCGTAATAGGGATGGTCCTTTCAGGTTTTATGCTGCCGATTTTGATAAGATCATCCATGAGTGAAATTGTTCGATAACGATCACATGCTTTAGCTATTTTTTTTTCAATTTAAGTCAGGTGATTGCTATTGACAGCTTAAGAATATCAACATAATATTGAAACTAGTTCCTGAATTTAATTTATTACATACAATAGCACACAATAAATAAAGAAAAGCAACAGCTACTATCTTCTACTTATTTTTTCTAAAGTGTTCCTGAGCCCATGTGGTGATATCCTTTACACACTGATGTCGCTTTTTGATGGAATACCGTAATATCATCGCTTATGTGCAGTGATCTTTTCAGATTTTCTGAACCTTTTGATGATATTAAGGAACCGTAAATGGTGAAGTCCCTAAATTCCTTGCAATAGCCCGTTGAGAAATGTTGTTCTTAAACTGTTGGACAATTTGCTCACGCATTTGTTCACAAAGTGGTGACCCTGCCCCGTCCTTGTTTGTGAATGACTGAGCATTTCATGGAAGCTGCTTTTATACCCAATCATGGTACCCACCTGCTAATTGGGAAATTAGCCTGTTCACCTGTGAGATGTTCCAAATAAGTGTTTGATGAGCATTCTCAACTTTTTCAGTCTTTTTTGCCACTTCTGCCAGCTTTTTTGAAACATGTTGCAGGCATCAAATTCCAAATGAGCTAATATTTGCCAAAAATAAAGTTTTCCAGTTCGAACCTTAAGTATCTTGTCTTTGCAGTCTATTCAATTGAATATAGGTTGAAAAGGATTTGCAAATCATTGTATTGTTTTATTTACGATTTACACAACATGCCAACTTCACTGGTTTTGCGTTTTGTAATTTTACACTTGTAAGGTAATAATTGAACATTGCATGTGCTGTTAATGCAGGTATAGTTTGACCCAGGAAGTGACAATTTCTACATGGTCTTACACTCTAAATTCTGGCCAGTGTACTATGAACTTGAAATACAATTATGTAGTAAACATGAGAGCATGATGTGTAATATAACAGCCGTCATCAAAGTGAAGTGAGATTTTTAACAAGCTATTTGTGACACGCAGATTAACGAGAGTGTACGCAATGAAGTCTCCCTTGTTCCACTTCTCCTTTTTTGTTGCCTTTGGAGACAGGCAACATCTGTTGTTCAGCCACGCAGACACGCAGCTTAGAGCGTCCACTGAGTGCAGAGGTGCAAATGGAGCGATCAATTAGATTTTAAAAAATGACTCTCTGTGTATTACCCAGCAGTTGTTAAATCAGTCAACCCTGGCACAGCCTCCTCTCCGAGGGGCGGACGAGGGGGCTTGTCTGCGCTGCATGTTACACCCGGCAAACTGCGTAGAAAGTCAGAGGTTGCCTGAAGCTATAGTTTGTTTTGTGCAGCGTCGCTGTGGACAGAGATGAAGGAACAGACTATGGAGGTGGGTCAGCAGGACTCTAGGGGCCCCCAGGAGGGATGGTGCCAGGACTTAGGGTCAAGAGATGGGCCCCGCTACAAATGGAGGTCCACAGTTTCCTCAGGCAAAGACTGGCCATTCTTTACGTTTCTAAAATCTATAAACTAGAATGAGGTAGAGGGCAGACCGTCGTCAAGGCGGAACAATCTGAAATTGAATCACCTTAAAAGTCTATTCTTCATCACTTCCAACATATTTTTGTCAATTACATTCACCAATATTCCATTTATGTCAACAAAAACCAAAAACTGTTACATTTATAGCAATAAGTATAAAGTAATGATACAATATTTGATTTATATCATATTTCTATTGAGCGAGAAATGCAGGTTACTCTTTCTTGAGAATGGGTCCCTTGAGCACACTTGCACAGATGAGAGCTAATGAAGGTTTGGTTAAGTAAACCCAGATTAAGAATACTACGGCAAGGAAAATATGAGCTTTGAAAGAATAAAACTGTATATAGTCTTCTTGACATTGAAATCCTGCAGGATTCTTACATTAGTAAAGCAGTGGGGTTTGGTTTCTCTCAAGTTCATAACAGTGTCTCCACTATCTAAGAAAGAACAACAAAATTAGTTATTAGCTTTATTTTTTTTTTTTTGTATCAGTAACTGTATCTTCTAGTTAAATATCATAATTTCTCCCCCTATTGTGTATGTTTGTACAGAGGTTGTGGATGTATATACCGTGACTATGTATGTACTGTATGTGTGTATGTATGTAGGAGCATATGTACCTATGCATGTGGGTAAGTACCAATGTGTGCGTGTATGTATGTATGAATACATGTATGTAATAATGTATATATGTATGATTAATTGTGTGTATTTGTATGTACAATATATTTGTCTCCCAATGTGTGCGAGAGCCAAAGTACGGCCCCAGCCACCCAGAGAGCCCAACCCAAAACAGCAGTTGCGGTGCCCAGGGGAAAAAGGGACCACCGGCCCCAAGCAGTCAGGCCGGCCAGCGACAGCAACCCCAGAGCCGAGACCACTGTGCCGCCCGGCAGGGCCAGCAGCCGGCCAGACAGATGTGCCCAGCAGAGGACAAGGCATGGGAGAAGCAGGAGATAGCCATCCCCCAAGCCAGCGAGAGACCAATCTCCACACGGGCAGAAAGACAGGACGCCCCGCCCTGAGGGGCCCAGAGACTCCCCGCAGCCGGACAGGGAAGACCACCTTTTCCCACCAGCAACCGGGCCCCCAGGAACCCACCCACCCCGCCCCCAGGAGAACACGGCGTGGCCTGCAGGTCGGCCGCCGCAGGACCGCCCAGCACGGGGCCACGGTAGCCACCCACCCCACCTGCAGGGACCCCAACTATGGAGATGGAACAGTTGGCGGACCCTCCCCCTGAGGAAAGAGGAAAAGACAAAAAAAAAAAGAGATCACTGACACGCTGATACACAAGGTCAGTACTGGCGAGGTTGGTAGAGTGGCCGTGCCAGCAATCGGAGGGTTGCTGGTTACTGGGGTTCAATCCCCACCTTCTACTATCCTAGTCAAGTCCGTTGGGTCCTTGGGCAAGACACTTCACCCTTGCTCCTGATGGCTGCTGGTTAGCGCCTTGCATGGCAGCTCCCGCCATCAGTGTGTGAATGTGTGTGAATGGGTGAATGTGGTAATACTGTCAAAGCGCTTTGAGTACCTTGAAGGTAGAAAAGCGCTATACAAGTATAACCCATTTATTTATTTACTCCAACTGCAGGCCGCTTTGAAACACTGCAGAAAAACATGCAGCGCACCGAGCTGCCACGATAGACGCAAGGAATAGACCTAGCAGGCCCCAACCAAGACAGGCATGCGGAAGGGGTGGACGGCGGGACCCAGGGACCCCAGACACGCAGCCCGGCTTCAGTAGCCTGAGACACGACCCCACGGGGACAACCCTCGACAAGGCCGCACCCAGATGACGGCACGACACTGGGCGAGAGGAACGGCGAGAGGAACGGCGAGAGGAACGGCGTGACAGAGCGCGAGGGCAGGCCCGGGCCGACACCCGACAAGCCAACCAACACGACAAAAAACGAGATAGAAGCCGGCAAGTCTGCCAGGCCTGACAACCACCACGCGCACGCGCTGCCACAAACCAGAACATCAGCCACCCCACGCACCGGACCCAGCAGCCATGGGTGCCCGCACCACAAACAAACGGCAGCAGAAACAACGACTGAAATACCCCTGACGACCAGCACCACTCAATCAAATCAAAACGGCCGAAAAACCGCAACCGACAACCACACGCCAATAGGACATGGAAACCAGCCAGCGAAAGCTCACCAGTCAGCCCACGGCAGTCAGCCCAAATGCCAACATGCAAACAAGAGACACCAACACCACCCCCCACTCCACTCCCCAGTCCAAACCCACACAAACACATCACCGCCCAAACAACGGACACACAGCACCACACCAAACAAAAGGGCTGAACTGCCCCCGCATCAAGCCACCGACGCAAACACCATAGCCCGAAATAGACAGGCACGGACTCCACCCAACAGGAAGCGAAGCCCGCACAACGCCACACAACCCGGAAGTGAAGACAACCGACCACCCTAATCCACATCCATTAAAATAAATAAAAATTCAAAAAAGTATCAATACGAAGGTCCTGAGTAGTCCTGAGTTCAATCCCGGCCTCGGGATCTTTCTGTGTGGAGTTTGCATGTTCTCCCCGTGACTGCCTGGGTTCCCTCCGGGTACTCCGGCTTCCTCCCACCTCCATAGACATGCACCTGGGGATAGGTTGATTGGCAACACTAAATTGGCCCGAGTAAGTGAATGTGAGTGTGAATGTTGTCTGTCTGTGTTGGCCCTGTGATGAGGTGGCGACTTGTCCAGGGTGTACCCCTGCAGTTGAGATAGGCTCCAGCACCCCCCGCGACCCCAAAAAAGGGACAAGCGGTAGAAAATGGATGGATGGATGGATCATTA